>NC_089583.1:108661310-108935659 GCF_019320115.1 Miscanthus floridulus | reverse complement strand
CTCAATGACATGAGCAATTTACTAGAGTTACCTTTCGGCACTCCACCGAGGAAGGTACAACTCCCCTCACAATCACCGAAGGCGGCCACAAACAATCACCAACTCGTGCCGATCCTCCATCACTTCTTCAACCGTCTAGGTGGTGGCAACCACCAAGAGAAACAAGCGAAATCTATAACGCAACACGAATACCAAGTGCCACTAGATGCAATCACTCAAGCAATACACTTGGATTCTCTCCCAATCTCACAATGATGATGGATCAATGATGGAGATGAGTGGGAGGGCTTTGGCTAAGCTCACAAGGTTGCTATGTTAATGAAAATGTGCAAAAAGTTATCCCTTGAGCCAGCCATGGGGCTATAAATAGAGCCCCCATCAAATAGAGCCGTTATACCCCTTCACTGGGCAAATCACGGGCCGACCAGACGCTGCAGTCCAACTAACCGGACGCAGCACCGGACGCTCTAGTCGTGAATACCGGACACATCTAGTCGGCATACCAGACATGTCCGATAGCCCCAGACTACCACGTGTCTGGTTCAAATCATCATAGCTGTTGCCACGCATACTGCCGATGACCGGACGCTCACACCGGACACAGACACTCAATTGACTGGATATTTACATTTGAATCCATGTTGCTTGCCCAAGCATATTTACCATGTGTAAAGGTAATGGACAAGTTTCATAAACTCTAAATGGTAGTAATTGCTCCCCCTACATATGTGCTAAGAGTTTGGATTGTAGCTTGCACATATGCTTAGATAGGAAATATAGGAGTCAATTTCTACCAAGTGATGCTAAGGTATAAGAGATGGACTTTTGAAGCGTGATACCAATCAGAGTGCACCAATATACCATCCTTAGCATCATTAGTAACTAGACATACACAAAAACTAGAATACCCCATGAGATCAATATTAAAAACAAGGGTCTAGTTCTATAGAAAGAACATAAGTCTAGTTACTTAGCCTATGCATGCTAGTTTTTCATTTCAACATTCAAACTTACAACTAGCATACACCACACAAGCATGGATATTTGGAATTAAAACTTATGCCATGCAAGCAAACATATGTAATGCTCATTTAAATGCACCATACAAGTTTATGAGCTTGCTCCCCCTACTTGTGTGCTCAAAATTTTAATTGATCCCTTTCCTTTAGCATATCTCTCCCCTAATGTCCAATACTCTCCTATCACTCATATCTTTATTTCTCTCCCCCTTTGTCAACAATTAGCACAAAAGGTGAGCTCAAATTATGGATAGGTTGGGGTGAAACCATGTGAAATGAGGATCATTTTCCCAATTTAGTTCAATCTAGATTACTTGCACAAGATATTTAACTCAGTTTGATCCAAGGACAAGCTTCTTCACACCTCCAAATAAGGGTTATCTTGTACCATGTTGAGTTAAACACTTATAGCTCATTTTCTAAATCAAACACTAGGTTTACAAGCCCACAAATATGTCATATGCTACCACTAGATCATTTCAAACATACAAGCAATAGTGGTACCATACAAGCATCAAATTCTTTTGATTTTCATGAATGAGCCTAGGACATGATGAGAATGACTAAATGCACTAAACATGTCCTTAGTAATGAATGGATGACATGTCAATCAACTTTACCTTGCTTTGCTCGAAGGAGAGGCATGTCATATAGTGGGGGTGCATCAACTCATATTGGAGAAGTCAAGTATGTTCAATTCATTCCTTAGCTTGCAAAACCTCTTCTCATCAAGTGGCTTGGTGAATATGTCAGCAAGTTGATCTTTGGTGCCCACACTCTCTATGCAAATGTCCCCTTTTTGTTGGTGATCTCTTATGAAGTGATGACGGACATCTATATGCTTTGTTCTTGAGTGTTGAACTGGGTTGTTGGTGAGCTTTACGGCACTTTCATTGTCACATAGCAATGGCACTTGCTTGAACTTGATTCCAAAGTCACTCAAGGTAGCCTTCATCCAAAGTAATTGAGCACAACAACTACCGGTCGAAATGTACTCTGCTTCGGCGGTTGAAAGTGCTATATTATTTTGCTTCTTTGATGACCAAGACACAAGTGATCTTCCCAATAGTTGACATATGCCTGATGTGCTCTTTCTCTCAACTTTGCATCCCGCATAATCGGAGTCCGAATATCCAATCAACTCAAATCTTGCTCCTTTGGGATACCATAATCCAACATGTTGTGTATGCTTCAAGTACCTCAATATTCTCTTTGTTGCCTTCAAATGACTTTCTCTTGGTGAGGCTTGAAATCTTGCACACATACATACACTAAA
This sequence comes from Miscanthus floridulus, assembly GCF_019320115.1. Taxonomy (NCBI): domain Eukaryota; kingdom Viridiplantae; phylum Streptophyta; class Magnoliopsida; order Poales; family Poaceae; genus Miscanthus; species Miscanthus floridulus. The sequence continues at coordinate 108,933,364 of NC_089583.1, read as the reverse complement.
CATCACATCTGGCCTTGATGTGGTCATATAGAGTAGACTTCCAATCATGGACCGATACATCTTTTGATCCACCATGTTGCCACTTGCATCACTATCCAAGCTTCCACTTGTCCCCATTGGTGTACTAATAGATTTACTCTCATCCATTTCAAACTTCTTGAGCATGTCCTTGATATACTTGCCTTGACTCACAAATGTGCCATTCTTCATTTGCTTGATTTGAAGACCAAGGAAGTAACTAAGTTCTCCAATCATAGATATCTCAAACTCACTTGCCATCATCTTGCCAAACTCCTCACAAAATTCTTGATTTGTTGATCCAAAGATAATATCATCAACATAGATTTGCATTACAAACAAGTTATTTCCAAGCTTCTTGGTGAAGAGAGTGGTGTCAACCTTTCCCATCTTGAATCCCTTAGAGAGTAAGAAATCCCTCAATCTCTCATACCATGCTCTAGGTGCTTATTTCAATCCATACAAAGCCTTTCTCAACTTGTAGACATGGTTTGGTTTCTTCTCATCTTCAAAACCAGGAGGTTGCTCAACATACACAAGCTCATTGATGTACCCATTTAGAAATGCACTTTTCACATCCATTTGGTACAACTTGATGTTGTGGGCACAAGCATAAGCTAGCAAGATCCTAATTGCTTCCAATCTTGCAACCGGGGCATATGTTTCTCTAAAGTCAAGGCCTTCAACTTGAGTGTAACCTTGAGCCACTAATCTTACTTTGTTCCTTATTACTATCCCATCTTGATCTTGCTTGTTCTGAAAGACCCACTTAGTTCTAATCACATTATGATCCTTAGGCCTCTCAACTAAATCCCATATATGATTTCTTGTGAAGTTGTTGAGCTCTTCATGCATAGCATTGATCCAATCAATATCCCTCAAGGCTTCATCTATCTTAGGTTCAATAGATGACACAAATGAGAAATGCTCACAAAATGAAGCCAATCTTGATCTTGTTTGCACACCTCTTGAAATATCACCAATGATAGTGTCCAATGGATGATCTCTTGCAACATTGTTTGGTTGAAGCACTTGCACTTGATTGCTAGCATTTGATTGATCATTTGGTTGAGATGATGAACTAGCCATTTGTTGATCTTGCATATTGCTATCACTAGTGCTTGCTTGAATTTGATCATGAGAACTATTAGCTTGCACATTTGAGTTAGAGAGCACTTGATTCTTGTCATCTTTAACATCAATCACCTCTCTAGGCCTTAACTCACCAATGTCCATGTTCTTCATTGCATTGACCAATTGAGTGCCTCTTACATCATCTAGATTCTCTTCTTTCTCTTGGGAACCATTTGTTTCATCAAATTCTACACCATGAACCTCCTCTAGAGTACCATTAGCCAAATTCCATAGTCTATAAGCCTTGCTAGTAGTGGAGTAACCAAGCAAGAACCCTTTATCACATTTCTTTTCAAACTTGCTCAATCTAGTGCCTTTCTTCAATACATAGCATTTACAACCAAAAACCCAGAAGTATGCTATGTTGGGCTTTCTTCCATTCAATAGCTCATAAGGTGTCTTCTCCATCATGGGGTGACAATAGAGTCAGTTGCTATAGTAGCAAGCCGTGTTGATTGCTTTGGCCCAAAATGAATGACTCACATTGTACTCACTCAACATTGATCTTGCCATGTCAATCAAAGTTCTATTCTTCCTTTCAACTAAGCCATTTGATTGAGGAGTATACTTGGCCGAGAATTGATGTCTAATTCCAAATTCATCACACAACTCATCAATTCTAGTGTTCTTGAATTCACTACCATTGTCACTTCTAACTTTCTTGATGGTTGTTTCAAACTCATTGTGAATGCCCTTGACAAATGATTTGAATGTAGCAAACACATCACTCTTATCACACAAGAAAGAACACCCATGTGTATCTAGTGAGATCATCCACAATCACAAATCCATATTTGTTTCCACCAATGCTAGTGTATGTGGTTGGTCCAAACAAGTCCATGTGCATCAACTCAAATGCCTTAGATGTGCTCATCATGCTCTTTTTAGGATGTGTATTACCAACTTGTTTTCTGGCTTGACATGCACTACATAACTTATCCTTCTCAAATGTGACATCTTTCAAGCCTTTAACTAAGTCATGCTTAATCAATTTGTTCAATTGTTTCATTCCAATATGACCAAGCCTTCTATGCCATAACCAACCCATGCTAGACTTAGTGATCAAACATGTTGACAATTGAGCTTCTCTAGCATTGAAATCAACTAAGTATAGATTCTCATATCTAAATCCTTTGAATATCAAGTTAGAGTCATCTACACTTATGATCTCTACATCATCCACACCAAATATGCACTTGAAATCAAGATCACACAATTGGGCTACCGATAATAGATTGAAGTTCAAGCTCTCTACTAGTAGCACATTGGAAATGCTCAAGTCATTGGATATTGCAATCTTACCAAGCCCTTTGACCTTGCCTTTGCCATTGTCACCAAATGTGATACTATCAATCCCATTGCTCTTGCTTTCATTGATTGAATTGAATATTCTTGGATCACCAGTCATGTGTTGTGTGCACCCACTATCAAGCACCCAATGCCTTCCTCCGGCTTTATAATTTATCTACAAAAGAAGATTAATTCTTTTTAGGTACCCAAACTTGCTTGGGTCCTTGTAGGTTAGTCACCAAGGTCTTTAGTACCCAAATGGCCTTCTTCTTTGGGCCCACAATTGGTATACCAATGAACTTAGCCTTCACACCATTGACACCCTTATAAAGCATGTAACAAGAATCAAATTTGATTGAGGATACATTAGGTAGCTTGTTCTTGTTAGTCTTGCAATTTTGCTCTATATGCCCAACTTGCTTGTATCTATTACAAAACCGACCATTGCCCTTCACAAAGCTAGCTTTAGGAGTAACAAAGGCCACCTTGTCTTTCTTGGGGGTATAGCCTAATCCCTCTTTATTGAGAGAAAACCTTTGGCTACCCAAGCACTTTAGCAAGCGGGCATCTCCACCATAGGCATTGCCTAAGGCACGCGTGAGCTCATTTACCTCCTTCTTGAGGTTCTCATTTTCCACCATTAGTGATGTATCATTCATAGGTGGAGTAGAGGTGGTAGTGCTACAAGAAGTGTTAGTAGGAGCAACAAAAATAGATTCATTAATAAGATCGCATGTTAGTCCCACATCACATGTTATGATCATTTGCTCCTTCTTGGCTTCCTCCACTTTGACTTGCTCAATGAGAGAGGAGTGAGCCTTTTCAAGCTTAGAGTGAGCTTTGCCAAGCTTCTCATGGGCTTCCATTAGCCTCTCATGAGTGGCATTGAGCTCATCAAAGGATTGCTCAAGAAATTTTACTTTCTTGCGCAATTCTTTGCACTCCTTTCTCTTCATCTCATTGCAAGCATGCACTTGCTCACACATGTCCAAGAGCTCCTCCTTGGAGTACTCCTCATCATCATCATCATCATCATCATTATCATTCCTACAAGAGTCACTTTTACATTCATCATCATCACTCTCATCATATTTTACCTTGGTAGGCTTTGCCATGAAGCATGTTGATGGAGTGTCAAAGATGGAGGGCTTGTCATTGATGGCGATGCTTGCTAGTGCTCTCTTGATAGACTTCTTGCCATCATCACTAGAGTCATCACTATCCGATGAGCCATCACTATCCCAAGTGACTACATAGCCTCCACCCTTCTTCTTCTTTTGGAAGGTCATTCTCTTTTCCTTCTTCTCCTTCTTTTCTTTCTTATCCTCCTTGTGCTTCTTCTTCTCATCCTCATCATTGTCACTATTGTATGGACAATTTGCTACTACATGATCGGGACTCTTGCAATTGTAGCATCTTCTCACATACTCTTTCTTCTTGGTGTGATCTCTTCTCTTTCTTGCACCATAGCCCTTCTTCTTCATGACCTTGTGTTGATGCAAAAGTGGATCTGCAAACACAAAGGGCTAATACCCGAATCGATATCCAAAGCGTGCCAGTCGATTTGACCTGCTAATCGACAAGGATGAAGATACGAACACTTTGGTCCTGACAACAGCGATACGCCCGAAAGTCACGGCCAAGAGGTGCTCACGCGGAACTCGAGAATCGCCGAAGGTCGCACTGAAACGATGCAGCTCGCCGAATCAATGAGAACTCGTAAAAAAGGAAAAATATGCAAATTGACGAAGTCGCCGAAAAGTAAGTAGATGCAAATAGGAGTAAAAATTGGTTTTGATATTGATTGATATATATATTACATTGCCCCTTACTCCATATTTATACCCTGATCTAAAGAGACACAACCAAACACAACTAGGACACCAAGCCCATATCTAAGGAAACACGTGACTCTTACATGAACCATACTCTAACAAATATAGAAAAGGAAATCAACTCCTATCTATTTCCCTGTCCGCCTTAATTACGATGAAAAATCTCGCCATCTTCCTTCCCATTGGCATATCCCCTGTTTCATCGGTAGTAGTCTTCAAGTCTTCCTTCATCGGCATACTCACTGCTGCATCGGCAGTAACCTTCAAGCCTTCCTTCATCGGCATCGACAATAACACCTCCAACTTCATCGGCAACGCCCGAGTCTAAACCAACCTTTCCATCGACCATCACCAGCTATCGACAACCATCTTTACAAGCTGGCTTTCATCGGCTATCAAAGTACACAGTAACCTTCCCCTCGCCGATTAGTCCACTCCGATCATTATCACGTACAAAAAACGGTGTCAACACATGCCCCCCAATTTTGGAGTATAAAACCATTAATGCTCCGAAATTTACTCCAGATAACACTTGCCTTTGCCCGATTATCGTAACTCATTCTCCAAGCCAAAACTTGATTTGTTATCAAATCCAATCAAATCTAATCTTGATTCACGCACTTCAGTAAATATCGCACAATCGCCAACCACTCTTGCCTTGATTATGGTTAAGATACCGAAACAATAACCCATCGGCAAGATCTTAACATGACAATGCTGCCATTTTCAGAATTAAAATATCCTGTATCGATATCCCTTCCAAGTCATGATTACTTGTCATCAACTCATCTGTACAATCCCCTGATTATCGCGCGAACAGTTACCATATCCTTCTGAACCGCCTTGACCTATATGCGCGCGACATAGATATAAGTCCAAAATACCCTTATTCCGGGCGGCTTATAAATAGATTTCTCCGGAACCCTCATTTTCTACCTTCAGCCTCCAATCCTTGGCATTCTCTCTCTCCGGCGGCGACTCCGACGAACAACCGCACGACCTCAACCAACAAGAACCCTTCTCCGGCGCTAACTTCAAGTTTCCGGCTCGTACCTCCACCTTCCTCAAGACAATGGCCATCAACTTCGACGTCCCCGCGGTTCGCTCCACTTTCATTACCTTTTACTTTGATCTTTTTGCAAATTCATTCAATTGGTGATTTTTTCCTTTCTTCTGTCCTCTGGATTCTATAACCTTAGGAACTGCGCAACAAATTAGTTATCCCAACCGATCAGCCGCACGTCCAATGCCTTGGACCAATGGGCAACCTAGATCCAACCGATCTGATCAATGCAGAGGTTAACAGAATCCCCTTTAGAGCCCAAAATTTCTCTCTGAATTTGTGGAAAGACACATTCCGATCTTGGCCCAAAACCACCAAAGGGTGGAAAGATTGGTACTTGAGGGTTAATAGATCGATGCAAGTATACTGGGCAGAACGAAGGTTAGACCAATGCATTAGGCTCTCTATTGCCGATATGCAGAAAAATGAATCAATGATAATTGCAGCTGCTTATTTCTGGTCAGACACGACCAACACTTTTATGTTTGGACATGGCCCAGCTACTCCTACCCTTGCCGATATCCACATGCTTACTGGCTTGGACATCTCAACTGCCGATGAAGGCTCCATCTATGGTAGAAAGTCTGAATATAGGGTGAATACCCGCAACATCGGCGGTTGGACAGGATATATTCAAGAATACCAGAAAACCGGGACACTTAGCCAGAGGGAACATGCCACATTCCTGAATATGTGGTTAGAAAAATTTATCTTCTGTGGTCGATCAGTAGGACCAACCAACGCCTTCCTCCCTGCAGCTGAACTTTTGGCTAATGGCGTAAGGTTTCCTCTTGGCCGATACCTTCTGAGCTCCACTTATCATCTTCTTCATCAAGTGTCTCAGAAACTTTTACTTGGCGAACCCATCGGCAACCTGGGAGGCCCGTGGTGGTTTATCAACATGTGGCTGAATGCCCATATGCACAAACGTTTGCAATGGGACTTTTTTGCTCAACAATTCCCACGAGAAATTGCTGAAGACTATGTGCTTGGGGATGATGAATCGGCAACACGCTCACCCCTCAATTTTGGTGAAGCCATAATTGTCCTTCCTGGAACAGAAGCCAACGAAGACCAAATCGGCAGATTCTTTCAAAGCTTCTACAATGGTTTTTCTCGTGATCATAGGGCCTGGGTGCCTTATATTGACGAAGAAAACAGATTCCCCCTTCTTTTCAACTTTGCCGATGACACTCTGAATCAAGATAATGAGCTCGTGATGGCTATCATCACTCCCAGGGCAATTCCAGTAAACACATTCGGCAGCGGGAAAAACACCAACATTACATATGAATTTTACAACCCATCGGCAGTATCCCGCCAATTGGCTTTTGGGCAACTGCCAATCAAACTCTGCTTTGCCGATGTGATCAAACCCAGGGAAACAATCACCTGCGGAACAGATTGGAACAAGGTAGTACAACTCTCCCCCGATGCCGATACTACAGATGTTGATATATCCACCTGGACACCAATATCTTTCATCACCGAGTCATATAAGCAATGGTGGCGAGAGTGGAAAGAACAACTGTTCGCAACTTCTGCTCACACATATCGGCACATGATCGACCCTGAATATGCCATCCCTGACGACGCGGTAAGTTTCCTTTAACTCCCTTCTGCTTTTCCCTTCATATATCAGTAACTGATTCTCTTGTAACAGGTTAACAACCCAGCACCATCGGTGAGCAAAAGTGGGAAACCCTTCAATCTCCGGCCTGTTTCCCCAACATCGCCGATCGGCTACAACGCTCCCACCTTAGCCGCTTTGACCCACCAGAAGATTCGTACCAAGACCATCACTTCTAAGTCCAAATTGGCTACATCCAGGGCTACTCCATCGGCCGCTGCTACAACCTTGGTCAAAGCATTTAAGGTAACAACCTTGTTTATTTTCACTTATGCCGATCACAAACTGTATTAACCTTAATCATCAGGGGGTAAGAGCTGCTACTGGATCGTCATCGGCAATTCCACCGATATCAAGCACCACTTCTTTCGATGAACCTTCAGAGGTAGCTTCTTGACTTTACATTTTATCTGTTAAATATCATATCTTACACTTGTTTTGCAGCAACAATTGGGTACATCGGCAAACGTACCAGATGTCCAAGCTTCACAACCAACAAGTGTCGATGCCCCCTAGCCAATCGTTGCCGATGCCCAAGCAAAGCGCAAAGCTTTAACAGATACTGAAGCACAGCCAAAACGACAAAGGTCTATGCCGATCCCTACATCTGCCCCAATGTCATCGGTCATCATACCTCAAGAGCCCACCACCGATGAAGTCACAGAGGATATCCCATCGGCAAGCTCAGCCGATCCCCCACACGACATACTCCAGGTTGCTTCCTCCAGTCAAGCACAGGAAATTGCCTTGAAACAGGTAAACCGATCAACCTAGCTGATTTTACAATACTCATACTTACCCCTAACTGATCTCCTTTTCTCTCTCTCAGGAACAAGATTCCCCGAACAGCCTATTTTCCTTTGCCATTGACATTTCTAACGACGATGGAGAGGAGACAAGTTCTTCCCTTACACTGGGAACAATATCGGCAGAGACTAAATCCAAGTTGGAAACCCTCCTAAACTTGCTACAGCAAGGTACCGCCCAACTGGTAGATGACTCGGACCCCGCAAAGGCAATTTTCAAAACAATTCGTGGCCAGGTCCCTGCCGATGTTGAAGAAGTACTCTTCCCAGCAGCTCACTTAGAAAGCCGCCAACTGCAATATCAACGGGCTGCTCAGCGCATTGCCGATAGAGCAGCTCAAGCTCAACTCAAAGAAGAGATGCTACAACTGAAACAAATCGCTGATGAGAAGCACAAGGGCATCATCAACTTGCAGACTTCGGGTGCTGCACTTAAGCAGAAAATCTTGGATCTATCAGCAAGGAAGATAGCTCTATTGGCTAAATTGAAAGAAATCGATGCAGCCTTAACTCATGCTCAACAAGAAGAAAGCCAGCTACCCAATGCCGTCAAAGCCCTTCAGCAAGAAAGAGATATCCAAGCTCGCAAAGCTTTAGCCATGAAGAAAAAACTCAAGCCTGTGGAGGGTGCTGCCGATGACGATATCAAAGAAATGGAGGAAGCCGACCAGATTCGCCTGCGTGCGATATTAGCTATCCAATCCTTGTTGAACGTGTAATCTTATTTATTGTATCGGCACTTTATGAGACATTGACATCCTTGCATAATTCTAGCCGATAGTACTGTTATCGGCACTTATACTTTTATGCATCTATCCAGATACTAGGGTAATATTTCTTTAAATATTTTCCATTTAACGCTCTGGGAAACACAACCCCTTCGAGGGTTTCTAAAATATATGCATTACCAGGAACAGACTGATTTATCCGATATGGACCTTCCCAATTAGGAGACCACTTTCCAAACTTTGAACTTTTAGTCCCAATCGGTAAAATCAATTTCCAGACCAGATCTCCATCGGCAAACTCTTTTACTTTCACCTTCTTGTCATACCATCTAGCTACTCTTTTCTTATTTTCTTCGATACTAACTAAAGCCCTTAACCGATGACCCGCCACATCTTCCAACTCATCCTTCATAAGAGTATTATAATCATCGGCTGTCAGCTGATTTTGAGAACGTATTCGTCTAGAGCCAACCTTAATTTCCCAAGGCAATACTGCATCGTGTCCATATACTAACTGATAAGGCGTTACTTTGGTTGCACCATGACATGACATCCGATATGACCACAAGGCTTCATTTAATACTGTATGCCACCTCCTAGGATTTCTTCAATTTTGCGCTTAATGAGTTTGATGATCCCTTTGTTAGAAGCCTCAGCTTGACCATTAGCTTGAGCATAATATGGAGAAGAATTTAAAATTTTAATTCCCATACCTACAGCAAACTCATCAAATTCTCCTGATGTAAACATAGTGCCCTGATCGGTAGTGATAGTCTGAGGAATACCAAATCGGTAAACAATATGCTCTTTCACAAAATCAATCATATTGACCGATGTCACCTTTTTTAAAGGAATTGCCTCAACCCACTTTGTGAAATAATCGGTAGCAACCAGAATAAATTTATGTCCTTTACTCGATGGCGGATAAATCTGACCAATGAGATCAATAGCCCATCCCCGGAACGGCCATGGTTTGATTATAGGATTCATAGCCGATGCAGGCGCTCTTTGAATATTACCAAACTTTTGACACCCCTGGCATCCCTTAAAATATTTAAAACAATCTTCAAGAATAGTCGGCCAATAGTACCCATTCCTTCTGATCATCCATTTCATCTTGAAACCCGATTGATGTGCCCCACATACTCCTTCATGAATTTCACCCATCAAGCTTTTTGATTCATCATTGCTAACACATCTAAGTAAAACTCCATCTATAGTTCGATAATATAATTCATCATCGAGGAGCACATATTTGGTAGCTTGGAACCTTATACATCTCTCAACCTTTCTATATGGATCCTTTAAATAATCGACAATCTCTTTCCTCCAGTCATCGGTATCAACTGTCGATGTTAGCACTTCCTGAATAGGCTGATACCCTGAAGCATGCTGAGCTAGTCGATTAGCTTCCTCATTATGCAATCGAGAGATATGTTCAAGACGAAAATCTCTAAATCCTTTCAACAATTGCAAACATCTTTCATAATACGAAATCAAAGCTTCACTTCGGCATTCATAAATTCCAGCCAATTGATTTATAACTAGCATAGAATCACCAAAGATTTCAACAACATCGGCACGTATCTCCTTCAGCAATTCTAACCCTTTTATCAAGGCTTGGTATTCAGCTTGATTGTTTGTCGCTGTAGCAACAATCGGCAATGAAAACTCATACTTCCTTCCTTGAGGTGAAATTAACACAACGCCGATACCTGCTCCTTCACCACATGTGGACCCATCGAAGAAAAGTGTCCAGGGAGCAATCCCTAGAGAGTCCACTGTATTACAATGCTGAGTGACAAAATCAGCCATCACTTGCCCTTTAACTGCCTTAGTTGATTTGTAGCGTAGTTCAAATTCTGATAATGCTAAAATCCATTTGCCGATTCTACCACTTAATATCGGCATCGACAGCATATACTTGACCACATCGTCTTTGCATATGACCGTACATTCGGCAGATAACAAATAATGCCTTAATTTGACACAAGAAAAGTATAAACACAGACACAATTTTTCGATGGCCGAATACCTCGTCTCAGCATCCACTAATCTTCTGCTCAAATAATAAATAACACGTTCTTTCCCTTCAAATTCTTGAATAAGAGCTGAACCGATAACTGTATCATCAGCTGACAAATATAACCTGAAAGGCTTCCCATGTTGAGGTGGAACTAGCACTGGAGGATTTGATAAATATTTCTTAATTTCATCAAGGGCTAATTGCTGTTCAACTCCCCATATAAATTCCTGATCAGCTTTCAATTTAAGTAGTGGGCTGAAAGCCTTGATCTTACCCGACAGATTAGATATGAATCTTCTAATGAAATTAATCTTACCGATCAAAGATTGCAATTCAGTCTTATTGGCAGGAGCAATCACCTTGTTAATTGCATCAATAGACTTCCTACTGATTTCAATGCCCCGCTGATGCACCATAAAACCCAAGAATTGTCCTGCCGATACACCGAATGCACATTTATTAGGATTCATCTTCAATCCATGCTTCCTTGTGCACTCCAGTATCTTTCGCAGATCGGCTAAATGTGCTGTGATATCTCCAGACTTAATCACTACATCATCAATGTAGATCTCCACTAATGTGGCGATGTACTCATGAAAAATAAAGTTCATAGCCCTTTGATAAGTAGCACCGGCATTTTTCAAACCAAACGTCATGACTATCCACTCGAACAACCCCACATGACCTGGACATCTGAAAGCAGTCTTGGGAATATCTTCCTCAGCCATGAATATTTGATTGTAACCTGCATTACCATCCATGAAGCTGATAATTTGATGTCCAGCCGCAGCATCAATCAACAAATCAGCAATCGGCATTGGATAGCCATCCATCGGTGTGGCTTTGTTGAGATTCCTGAAATCAATACAGACATGAAGTTTTCCATTTTTCTTATAAACAGGAACCACATTAGAGATCCACTCTGCGTATCGACATTGCCGAATAAACTTTGCTTCAATTAATTTAGTTATTTCGGCCTTAATGTCAGGAAGTACATTAGGGTTGCATCGGCGCGCTGGCTGCTGATGTGGCCGAAATCCAGATTTGATAGGTAACCGATGTTCAACTATCGATCGGTCTAATCCAGGCATCTCAATATAATCCCAAGCAAAACAATCTTTATACTCTTTTAACAAATCTGTTATTCGCTGCTTACACTTGGAATCTAACTTAGCACTAATAAAAGTAGGTCTTGACCTATCACCATCACCGATATCTACTTCTACTAAATCATCTGCCGATGTGAACCCTTGACCTAATTTTCCATCATCGGCAAACCTATCCATTAAAACTCCTCTTCAGAACCGACTGCTTGGATCGGTGGAATTTCATAATCAGCAACTCTAAGGAACCCTTTTTCCCAAGCTTCTCCTGATATGCATTTAGTTCGCTCATAAGTATCTGATTCTGCCGATGCGATGATATAAGAAGAATCACCAGGGACGACCTCAATCTTATCCCCAATCCACTGTACGAGGCATTGATGCATTGTAGAAGGAACACAACAATTAGCATGAATCCAATCCCTCCCTAGAAGCAGATTATATGCACCCTTGCCGTTGATAACAAAGAACGTCGTTGGCAAGGTTTTGCTGCCGATGGTCAATTCAACACACACTGCCCCTTTAGCCGGTGACACATTGCCTTCAAAATCTTTCAACATCATATCGATTTTGGTCAAGTCTTGATCTCCCTTACCAAGTTTCCGATACATCATGTAAGGCATAATATTAATCGCAGCCCCTCCATCAATAAGTACCTTAGACACAGGCTGCCCATCAACTCTGCCCTTCACAAATAAAGCCTTAAGATGCTGTCTCTTGTCATCGGTAGGTTTCTCAAAAACAGCCATCATTGGATCTAGTGTTAACTGAGCTACTTGATCAGAGAGAACAACTTCTTCCTCATTATCAGATAGTGCCAAAAACTCCATCGGCAACATGAATACCATATTAACATCTGCCGATGGACCCTTATTTTTGTGTTTTACCTGCCACTGCTGATGACCAGGCCTTTCATTGGAGGAATTTTCCTCTTGGTATAAATCCTCCTGACGCTCACGTTGCATCCTCCTTCTCTGCGTCTTTGTCAGACCCTCTGGGCACCATCGAGGAAACTTGGTTTTCCAAACCGGCTGATAACAAGTCCTAGTTGGTTCTACATGACGTATATTAGGGTCCCTGTAGAATATTTCCTCATCGGGAACTCTTGCGTTTGCCATCTCCTCAAGCTCCTCTTGATTCCTTGGAAAATATCCAGCGCGTTTACCAAGCCTCTCATGTACACTAAGTCTGCCCCCCAGCCGATCATGCACTGATGCTCTGCCTCTGATCGGCTCATTGATAGACAAACCCTGATTACCAAGTTGAAACCTCCTTTCTGAGCGATTGACTCCGTAATAACCATTACACTCAGGGCAATTTTCAATAGTTGGCAATTTAATACCTTCTTCCCAGCAATGGATGAAAAACGGACATCTCCAATGATCTTTATGTCGATTCCATTCTTCCTGACGTCTCATTTCTTGCTGTTGTTGATATCGGTCATTACGTTGATGCCAACCCTCCTGCTGCCTTCGATGAGTAATCACAATGCCAGGTTGAGGAGGATTTTTGGAACTACTGCTTTCTCCTAGCAAACCCTTACTCTTTGCATCATCGGTAGTTATCCGATGTTGGGGGTCCACTGACGCGTTTTTCTCAGCAGCCTCTGACGTCAATACCTTGGTCTTTCCTTTGGCATCCAACATATTTGCTGGAAAAGGGTGTTGATCAATTTTCATCGGCTTCTGGGCCTTGGAAGTACCAAACTTAATTCTCCCAGATTCAATAGCCGATTGTAACTGTTGCCTGAATACCTTGCACTCATTTGTACTGTGTGAAGTTGCATTGTGCCATTTGCAGTACAAAATCTTCTTTAACTCTTCTGCCGATGGGATCACATGATTAGGTGACAGCTTAATTTGGCCCTCTTGAAGCAGAAGATCAAATATTTTATCGGCCTTGGTGATATCAAAGGTAAACTTTTCTGGCTCTTTTTGACCAAAGGGACATGATATCGGCTTTTTATTCTTAACCCACTCAGCTAAGCCGATAACTGGTTCTTCATCAGAGTCAGAATCTCCTACTTCTTCAACAAATGATACCTTTTTACTCTAGTTCTTTTTAGGTTCAAAAACCCTAGTATCTTGATCAGAGATCCTTTGCACAAGATGACTGAGGCTTTCAAACTCCTGAGAAGCATATCTGTCTTTAAGATGTGGCAATAACCCTTGGAAAGCCAGATCGGCAAGCTGCCGATCATCCAGCACCAGGCTGTAGCACTTATTTTTTACATCTCGTAGCCTTTGTACAAAGCTCTCTACCGATTCATCATTACGCTGTCTCAATTTTACTAAATCGGTAAGCTTCTTTTCATGGATTCCAGCAAAGAAATACTTATGGAATTGTTTTTCTAGATCAACCCAAGTAATAATAGAATTTGGTGGTAATGAAATGAACCATGTAAATGCTGATCCAAACAAAGATGATGAAAATAATCGAACTCTTAATTCATCTCTGTTAGCTGCCTCTCCACATTGAATAATGAAGCGATTGACATGTTCCATTGTTGATGTATCATCTTGCCCAGAGAATTTAGTGAAATCCGGTACCTTGTACCGATTTGGGAGAGGAATTAAATCGTATGCAGGAGGGTATGGAGTCCGATAAGAATAAGTATTGACCTTGGGCTTTATCCCAAACTGATCCTTCACAATTTCTGCTATCTTATCGGCCCAAAAAGCATCAGCCTCCTGCTGACGAACTGGTTGAATTTCTACAGGAGGTGCCTGCTGACATCCCTCCACATATCTTTGTAGCCCACGATCTCTAGCAATCGGCATATTTGCCGTTACTTGTGGCCCATTAGCCTGTTGGAAAGGATTCATCGGCTGGGCTGCTGATGCTTGATTCTGGAAACCAGCTTGCATATGACCTTGTTGAATCCCTGCAACCTGCTGATTTCGCTGAACTGTATGTTGAACAGGTAACTGTCCTGACCAATCATTATTAGAACTCATCGGTACAAAACTTACCGATGGCTGGTAATTTGCTGATATTGTTGGATAATTATAACTGGTTTGAGGCATGAACTGAACCCCAGTTTGACTCATAGCAGGGGCTTTCTGCTGCATCGGCAGTAAGCTCGCCGATGGACTTGAATTGAATGTTTGAACCATAGGCATCTGGAAACCTCCTGGAGTTGGTTGCACAGAAGTAGTTGCGGCATATTGAGGCACTTGAGCCATCGGCGAAACGGCCGATGGTATAGGCGCTCTTCCTACTGCATCAAACACTTGAGGTAATCTAGGATTGAAAGCAGATGACTCTGGAGGCATGCCATATCCCCACCAATTAGTAGGAATCTGGCTATTTTGAGACACAGGGCCTGACATAGCTGATGCCGATAGATCTGTATTAAGCTGAACTCGCCCTCCTGGTAGTACCTGATCTGATTGTATCGGTGTAGATTGAATATTAGGTGAGCCTGCCAATACTGGAGGGGAAGTAACTTCTGTACCCACAACGGCCGAAGGAGCCGATGGAGTTTTGACAGATGCCGGCTCTGGTTGATGATAGGCAGGCCCAACGTAATGTGGTGCCACTTGTCCTTCTTTGAGAGTTCGAACCACAGCATTATGAACAGTATTGGACAGCACATTGGAATGATTAATCAAAGCATGATTTACTGCAGAATTAACCATCTCTTGAAGTTTACCAGGATTGGAGTCAAAGGTAACCTGCCGAGGCAACGGCAAATCTTGCTTCTGGATGACTTGTCCACTCTTGTTCAAGCTAAACGATCTCAGACAAAGCTGCTTGTATTCTTCTACAGCCTTTTCCATAGCCTGCCTCTGTTCTTCCTTGAGATCTTCTTCTGATACTACGATAATGTTCCCTGAATCGATCTCGGGATTGAACATATTGATTGATTGGTCCCACCGAGCGTGCCAAAAGATGTGTTGATGCAAAAGTGGATCTGCAAACACAAAGGGCTAATACCCGAATCGATATCTAAAGCGTGCCAGTCG
Source organism: Miscanthus floridulus (assembly GCF_019320115.1). Classification (NCBI taxonomy): domain Eukaryota; kingdom Viridiplantae; phylum Streptophyta; class Magnoliopsida; order Poales; family Poaceae; genus Miscanthus; species Miscanthus floridulus. The sequence goes on along the minus strand of NC_089583.1, from coordinate 108,917,763 downwards.
ATTTGACCTGCTAATCGACAAGGATGAAGATACGAACACTTTGGTCCTGACAACAGCGATACGCCCGGAAGTCACGGCCAAGAGGTGCTCACGCGGAACTCGAGAATCGCCGAAGGTCGCACTGAAACGATGCAGCTCGCCGAATCAATGAGAACTCGTAAAAAAGGAAAAATATGCAAATTGACGAAGTCGCCGAAAAGTAAGTAGATGCAAATAGGAGTAAAAATTGGTTTTGATATTGATTGATATATATATTACATTGCCCCTTACTCCATATTTATACCCTGATCTAAAGAGACACAACCAAACACAACTAGGACACCAAGCCCATATCTAAGGAAACACGTGACTCTTACATGAACCATACTCTAACAAATATAGAAAAAGGAAATCAACTCCTATCTATTTCCCTGTCCGCCTTAATTACGATGAAAAATCTCACCATCTTCCTTCCCATCGGCATATCCCCTGTTTCATCGGTAGTAGTCTTCAAGTCTTCCTTCATCGGCATACTCACTGCTGCATCGGCAGTAACCTTCAAGCCTTCCTTCATCGGCATCGACAATAACACCTCCAACTTCATCGGCAACGCCCGAGTCTAAACCAACCTTTCCATCGACCATCACCAGCTATCGACAACCATCTTTACAAGCTGGCTTTCATCGGCTATCAAAGTACACAGTAACCTTCCCCTCGCCGATTAGTCCACTCCGATCATTATCACGTACAAAAAACGGTGTCAACACCTTGCCCATCTTGTGCACAAAGAGGGCCATAGCCTCATCATCAATATCACTTAGATCTTCATCGTCACTTGATTCTTTCTTGGACTTGCCCTTATTTTTGTATGATGATGAACTAGCCTTGAATGCTATGCTTTTCTTCTTCTTATCCTCTTCTTCCTTCTTGTCCTCCTTGTCATCCCCTCCCTTTCCATGTGGTATGTCTCTTGTGTCATGACATCACCTAGTACTTGGTTGGGGGTAATGTCCTTCAATCCTCCTCTTATGATGAGCAATCTTAACATCTTAAATCTTGGAGGTAAGCACATCAAGAATTGATGGGAGACATCATCATCCTTGATCTTCTCTCCCAATACCTTCAAGTCGTTGATAATGACTTGCAATCGATGGAACATCTCCAGAATGCTCTCATCTTCCTTCATCTTGAAGCTTGTCAATTTATCCTTGAGGATATACAACTTGGCACTCTTTACCCCCGGTGTGCCCTCATATGTTTCCTCCAATCTCTTCCACAACTCATTTGCTCTATCACAATCCTTGATTTGCTCAAACACCTTGGAATCAATGGCATTATATATGGTGTTAAGAGCCATTGTATTGCATTGCTTGTTGATCTTATCTTGATTGGTTGGATCATCGGGATCAATGATAGCATAGTCATTCTCGGTCACTTCCCATACTTGATCATTGATTGAACCAAGATACATTCTCATCTTTCTCTTCCAATAACCATAGCATGTGCCATCAAAGGACGGTGGTTTGCCCCCCACATGGTTGAACACAACTTGAGCTATAATTTGACACCGAGGTTGTTAAGCCTTTAATCAAATGGTGACCACGGCTCTGATACCACTTGAAAGGTCCTAGTATGGCTAGAGGGGAGTGAATAGCCTATTTAAAAATCTATAAATCAACTAGAGCAATTTGATTAGTATGACAAATAGTGTAATGCAAACTTGCTCTAGCTCTACAAGGGTTGCAAGCCACCTATCCAACAATTCTAGTTGCAATGATTACTTAGGCATACAAACTTGCTACTCTAAAGAGCTCAACTAGATGAATGTAAATAATCAAGCAAGCTCTCAATTCTAGTTACACTAAAGAGCTTGTATCAACTAGTTTGCAAGAATGTAATCAAGTAAGTAGGATGATTATATCGCCATGTAGGGGATAAACCAATCATAAGATGAAGATCAAACCAATCACCGGGAATATGCAAATGACAAGAGACAATCGATTTTCTCCTAAGGTTCACATGCTTACCAACATGCTACGTCCCCATTGTGTCAACCAACACTTGGTGGTTCGATAGCTAAGAGGTGTTTCACAAACCTCGTCCACATGATGGGACACCGTAAGAACCAACTCACAAGTGAGGTAACTCAATGACACAAGCAATTTACTAGAGTTACCTTTCGGCACTCCGCCGAGGAAGGTACAACTCCCCTCACAATCACCGAAGGCGGCCACAATCAATCACCAACTCATGCTGATCCTCCACCGCTGCTCCAACCATCTAGGTGGTGGCAACCACCAAGAGAAACAAGTGAAATCCGCAGCGCAACATGAATACCAAGTGCCACTAGATGCAATCACTCAAGCAATGCACTTGGATTCTCTCCCAATCTCACAATGATGATGGATCAATGATGGAGATGAGTGGGAGGGCTTTGGCTAAGCTCACAAGGTTGCTATGTCAATGAAAATGTGCAAAAAGTTATCCCTTGAGCCGGTCATGGGGCTATAAATAGAGCCCCCATCAAATAGAGTCGTTATACCCCTTCACTGGGCAAATCATGGGCCGACCGGACGCTGTAGTCCAACTAACCAAACGCAGCACCGGATGCTCCGGTCGTGAATACCGGACACGTCTGGTCAGCAAACTAGATGTGTCCAGTAGCCCTAGACTACCACGTGTCCGGTTCAAATCATCATAGCCGTTGCCGTGCATACTACCGATGACTGGACGCTCACACCGGACGCAGACACTCAATTGACCGGACGCTCCACCGTCGAGTCTGGTCGAGTCTAGTAAGCCACCAGGGCCGACCGGACATGTCTGGTAGAGACTGACCGGACGCTGAGCCTCAGCATCTGGTCGAGTACAGTAAACACCCATGGACGACCGGATGTGTCTGGTCACACCGGACCAGACGCTACCAGCATCCGATCGACTTCACTGTGGAACACTATTTTTCTGAGTCATACCGGATGTGTCCGGTGTGGCGACCGAATGCGTCCGGTCGCTGAGTCTACCGCCGAATATCAGACGTGTCCGGTCATCATATCGGACACGTCCGATCACTCTGTAACCAGCGCGACCACCTCCTCTTTGACTCTATCTTCTTCACCCTTCCTCAAATGTGCCAACCACCAAGTGTATCACCATGTGCACATGTGTTAGCATATTTTCACAAATATTTTCAAGGGTGTTAGCACTCCACTAGATCCTAAATGCATATGCAATGAATTAGAGCATCTAGTGGCACTTTGATAACCGCATTTTGATACTAGTTTCACTCCTCTTAATAGTACGGCTATCTATCCTAAATGTGATCACACTCACTAAGTGTCTTGATCACTAAAACAAAATGGCTCCTACATTTTATACCTTTGCCTTGAGCCTTTTGTTTTTCTCTTTCTTATTTTCCAAGTTTAAGCATTTGACCATCACCATGCCATCACCATTGTCATGATCTTCGCCATTGCTTCATCACTTGGAGTAGTGCTACCTATCTCATAATCATCTTGATAAACTAGGTTAGCACTTAGGGTTTCATCAATTATCCAAAACCAATCTAGAGCTTTCACCAGCCTTCGAACCCCTGGACCATAACGGGCTCGGTGCCCTTTATCGTGTTTTTCCCTACGGGTTCGGGTTGCTTGTCTTCATCCTAGGTGTAGGAAGAGCCCTCAAGCCTCTGCGCAGAGCGAGAGGACGGTTAGGGGTTCCCCTAGCTTTTCGTGCGACCCTCACACATCCTTTTTGTTCGGACGGAGGGGTTTTTTGCTGAGCCCTCGAGTGCAAGCCTGGGTCACTGGGTCTTGGCAAGATTGCAGGAAGAGCTCCCTAGCCTCTACACGGAGTGAGAGGGCGGTTAGGAGTTCCCCTATCTTTTTGTGTGACCCTCGTGCATCCTTTTCGGAAGGAGGGGTTGTTTGCCGAGCCCTTGAGCATGAGCCTGGGTCACTGGGTCTCGGCAAGGTTGCAGGAAGAGCTCCCTAGCCTCTGCACGGAGCAAGAAGGCAGTCAGGAGTTCCCCTAGCTTTTTGTGCGACCGTCGCACATCCTTTTCGTTCGGAAGGAGGGGTTGTTTGCCGAGCCCTCGAGTGCGAGCCTGGGTCACTGGGTCTCGACAAGGTTGTAGGAAGCGCCCCCAAGACTCTACACAGAGCGAGAGGGCGATCAAGAGTTCCCCTAGCTTTTTGTGCAACCCTCGTGCATCCTTTTTGTTCGGAAGGAGGGGTGGAATATGCCAGGCTAACCTCGGTGGGCGTGAGCGGTGACACTTCTGGTGAGCTGTTATCGGGTAAGTCCGAGTGGAGGCCCATGCCCCATTCGATAGGGGTCAGCTAGCGGTCTAGAGACACACTCCAAAAGTACCAGAGGGCTTCTCTAGTGGGTCCTAGGGCTATTCAATTGGCCCTGGGGGCTCGATGCCTCCCTACGGTGGGATCCCATTCGGAGATCTCCTTGCCGATCTCGGACACGACTTAGGGCATCCCAAGCGTTTTGCTTGCTTGGGCCTTGGCCATGTATAGGCTCGCCCATAGTCGTCCCTGACTCTATTGCCCTAGGGCGGCTGTCCAAACCTTTGGGGGCCCAGCCTTCGAACCCTTGGACCATAACAGACTCGGTGCCTAGTTCCTTCATCTGAAAGGAATCGGGTGGGGGATATTCCCTCCCCCCCCATTGACTGACAATGGTAGACGTGCCTTTTGAGGTAGTTTTCTCGGGGAGGCAGAATGGTGCCTGCCACTACAGCTGCCGGACATGATGCTATGTCAGCGGATGGGACACAACTGTTCACATGTTTAACAAGGAAAAGGTGGGTACGTGGGCGGTAAAATCAGATCTGGATTAACTATATTGGATTCGAGGGAAACTTCCCTGATTTCATCGCCCATCCACTTCGCCCCCTTCTTGCATAAATACGCAACAAGCCTCGCCCCTCCCCTCCTTACCTTACCTGTATTCGCCTTTTGCCACCCTCAAGTAGTTGCTAGGAACAGAGAGCGTCGGGGAGAAGAAGGGAGAAGGGTGAGGGAGAGAGAGCGAGCAGGAGAGGCAGAGCGAAGTTTACCACCGTATCCACATTCCCCACTACGTAATGGCCGGCGGCCCCATCATCCTCCCAGCAGATCCTTGGGGTCCATCCAATGTGTCTGTGGAGACACTATAGTCGCTTGTCGACGACGGCCTTCTCCGCCCGGTTACCAACCCCAATAGGCCAGAATGGATGGCTCCGTCGGGTGAGCCAGAGCCGAGGCCACACGACGGGTACATCATGAGCTTCGTGTCCTTCCACGAGCATGGTCTCGGCCTACCAGTAGACTGGTTCATGCAGGCGCTCCCGCATTACTACGGCATGGAGCTTCACAACTTCAACCCTAACTCCATCACGCAGGTGGCCATCTTCGTCGCCATCTGCGAAGGGTACTTGGGTATTACCCCACATTGGGAGCTATGGCTCCACCTCTTCCGGGTGGGGTAGACCACCAAGCCGATGGGCACGACGGGTACAAGGAAGGTGATGAGGGCCGGCGGCTGTACTCTCCAAGTGCGCCAAGATCGGCAGCACCTTTACATCCTAGCCTAGCTCGCATCAACCAATCGCCGCTAGTACACCAGCTGGTTCTACCTCCGTAATGACAACAGTGGACTTCCCCGCTATACTGGGTGGATCATGGAGAATTGTCTAGAGAAGTGGAGGTATGGTGTCCCAAAGGAGGATCAGCCTAAGCTACAGCCGCTCCTGGAGGGTCTGGAGAGGCTACGGAACCGTAGCCTTATGGTGGCTGTGGTCGTGGCTGCCTTCCATTGCTGGAGGGTGCTGCCGCTGATGGCTTAGCGGCGGTGCCTGTTCAACATGAGACCAGATGAGCTGATCGAGGGCATTCAAATGACCGCCTCTGCCCTCTCCAACGAGGAGATTCTTCATCGGGTGAGAGAGACGATGGAGGGGTGGCTGAAGATTGGTGGTCTGACCCCATTCGCGATGCACCCATCACGGGGGTACCTTTCTCTGGTAAGTCACGTGCTGCTGCAGCCCTCAAGGCCTCCTTGTTCCTCACCGTTCCCTGTTCTCTTATTCATGTTCGCCATTCCTGTAGGGGATGAGGGACATGCAAGCCTCCCTACCACTCATTCCCGAGGACGTAGAGTGGCGGGTGGTGAACCGGGCGCATGCCGAGGTGTAGAAGAAGCGGAAGGATGCCAAGGAGGCAAAGCGCAAGATGAAGATCCTTGAGCGTGAGGATCTGGAGAAGCACCGCCGGCAGCAGAGGCAGGACGACCTCCCAGTGGAGGCGTCTCTATCACCGTCACTATCGACGGATTCTTCGGGTGGAGGGTATGAGAGCGAGGTGGGGCGGGGTCCCCTAGACCATCTCCCCGACATTGGGGGGATAGTGCCCGGGGCATCGGCGAGCAGCCCGGTGCTTCTAGGAGGAGGAGGAGAGGATGCCTTGGGGCTAGCGATCACCCGCCCTGAGGCCGAGGCCGACACACCCAAGGCACGGGCGTTGGGGAAGAGCGACATCAGCCCAGTGGGTTCAACGGCGGAGGTGGAGCAGGTGGTGGCAGGGGCAACGCAACTGCCCCCGCGGAGGGTCGAGGGGGCGCCGGAGTCCGGCGAGGACCGGCCGGCATCGGTGGATACAGAGGCCGTGCCACCGCCGCCGCCACCGCCATTGCAGAGGAGGGTCGCAGTGCCAAAGTGGTTGCATCCCCGCTCGAGGTGAGTGTTTTTCAGTCGAGTTCGTATCGTCTCCCGCTCACTTTATGGTCATATGCTGACCAAGTGGGTATTCTGCCTTTAGCTAGAAGCGTCAGGCGGAGGTGCCTACCCTGGCGCCGCGCAAGTCGCTCAAGGTGAGCACGGGCTCCACCGCTCAATGGGTGGTGGAGGCGCAGGCCACTGTACAGTGCGGCGTGGCATCGGCGAGGGCCGGCCCGAAGGAGCTGGTCGCCTAGCGGGAGGCTACCGGGGTGGCCACAAAGCGAGCGGGGGAGGAAACGCCTACGCCCCATTAGGCCGAGGCCCGCAAGTCAGATGGGGCCAAGGTGCCCTTAGTTGCTGAGGCCATCAAGGGTGAGACAGAGGCCCCCTGGACTTCTGAGGCCGAGGCAATGGAGGCCAGGGCGCCTAGGACCACCGAGGCCAAAGTGGCAGGGACCGGAGCCCTCGAGACCACCGAGGTTGGGGTGGCGGGAGCCGGTGTGAGCGCAGTGAAGCCAGCGGCCCAGTGTGGCAGAACCTCCTAAATTATAGGGCCCACATGCACCTATCACTGTCCGACGACCTTTGACATCTATGCATATGTTTCCGGTAACTTAAGAAGACTGTCGGGTGTCCTCGGGGAACCCCGAATCATCCATGATTTCCGAGCAAGATGACGTTGCAGAGTCATTACAGTATTACAATATTTATTCAAATATCTATACCAGAGTAAAAACAGCGGAAGTCTTACAATAACATAATTTACAAAACAGTAGTTTCAAACCTCACAACTAAGTTCGATGATTATTACAAAACAAAATAGTGGAGTGGCATTATAATATAATACAAAACACACAATGAAACTACCCTGCCCAAGGGCCACACATTTACTTCTCATCGTCATCACAAGGAACAACCATCATGCAGCATGATCCAAAATAGATCTGCTCATGAGGCTCACCTGCAACAAGGGTCAACGAACCCTGAGTACAAAAGTACTCAACAAGACTTAACCAAAATAAAACTAAAAAGACTCAGGAATGCAGGCTTAGGGATTCAAGGTATGGTTTTAGCAATAATCAAAGTTATTTTGCGTAAAAGCTCTTTAACAAAATTCTTTATTTCAATAGTTAAAACTTCATAAGTACCACATATGAATCTGCTATGATCCATAATGAGATCAAGAACTTCATATGAATCTCTTTCTCAAACCTTACTCAAGTTCCAGTTATTAATTACTACGATGATGAGCAGTGAGTTGAGTCTCCATGACCGAGGAGCAACGATGATTCGAACCGATTAAGCCCAGCTGGGGATTCCAGACCACACGACATATGTAGGTCCCCAACCTACATATACCAACCTACTCTTGGATCCTCTAAAACAAGAACGGGTCCGCGCCACCCGAGAATACAGTACTCCACCATTCCAGCCCATGGCCACGTGGGTACACGCTATTCCCGCCATCTCTCCACTCCCAGTGCACGAGTAGCCATTCTCGTACTAGAATCGCTAAGTTAAGGCTTACCAAAGTATGTGGTTAGTACTACAAATTCTCACCTCATGCAATTCAACAACGGACCTGCCTTAATCGACACAGGCGGAAAGAACTCGCTCACAAGACCTCCATGTCTTATGGCTCACACACACCGAGTCCGCCCGGTCTAGATTTATTACTCCACATTCCCATATCACATGATAACATAAGTAACCAAAGTTCCATTTAAAACTTATAGGTGACAGGTAATCACCCGACTTTCATCGTTCCAAGCATAGCTAAGCAAAACTAGGCATATACGAATTTAAAACTGGTAATATGGTAAATATAGAATAACAAGGTTAGTAATGTACCAAGTTGGTTTGTACTTGACTCCTAATCACTTAATGCCATAAAAAGAAGCAAAAGCAAACTCAATTTGAAAAATACAAGGTAGGGTTGTATGCATCCGGGGCTTGCCTTCGTTGACAAAAAAGTCTGGTTCCTACGACGTTTCACAAGTATTCGATCTGACCTCAACAGACGGACTAACTTCCTCAGCAACTTGGTTAACTATCACGTGTTCACCTTCGTTCACTACACATAGTAGCAATACCATGTTTAACATGATGAAGAATACGAAACATGATGCTTGATGATGATGCAAAATTTAACAATTCGAATACAACTTTCCTTCGCAGTACAGTGGCAAGTCAAACTAATTAAACCTTTTTCGCAACACCCAAATCAATTGCTAAGGATCATTATCAACTAATGACCCAAGGACATCACTCAATCAAAAATTCAAACAAAACCTAAATCACTAAAGGTTACTATTTGCTTTTATGAATTAATTAATTAATTAAGAATTATGAAATAAATCAACTTGTTCCAATTGACCTCAAAATTTTGTAAATGTTCATTACATGATAACTACGTGGCAAAACAAATTTCATAATTTTTGGATAAATAAATAAGCCTAGAAAAATCATGGAAATTCATTTATTAATTAAATGAGCAATTTTCATCACATTCAAAAGTAATGAAAAACATTATTTCATATTTTTATTAAATACTATACATCACAGAGAAGTCACACAAAAATTTTCATAATTTTTGGAGCTCTAAATAAATCTACACAAGAATAACAAATTACATCACTATTCATTCAAATCTGAAAATAGAAAAATTCCATTTGAACGTTGAGTCACTGACAACCCGACCCCACCTGTCATCCCCTTCCTCCCGCGGTGACCATGGCAACAACGGCACTGACCGGCGATTCCTCGCCGACGGCGAGACCAACGGTGACGACCAAGGTACCAAAACACTACCCTTGACTAGGCGCATCAATCTAGGGCACAAGCTGGACTAGCTACAGACTGGACCGAGCACTACGCCGGCCATGGCGGACGCGGTGGCATGACAGTGCTACGCTGGTGATGTGAAACCAGTAGAGCTTAAACAAAGGATCTAGGAAGCACCAGTAGCTCACCCTGAATGCATTGAAGCAAGGAACGAGGTTGGAGAAGCAACGGAGAGGCGTGATGACGACCACGGTGATCACGACGGAGCAAACGTCGTCGGTGAAGGAGAATCGGCGACTGCAGTGATCAAAACAAGTAAACAACAACGGATTAAGTACTACAGCATCGAGATGAAGCCGTAGGTACACTGATCATGGGCAACGGCTCACCAGAGGGCTCTGGCCACGATGACATGCCTGCGGCGGTGAAGTTGCCGGCCGCGAGGAAGAAAGACGTGGACAGCGGATTCTCGGCAATTTTAGGCGACCAATGTTAGCTGGCTAGATTCACAAGGAAAAGATGGAACTAGGACGGCCTTTACCGAGATGGCAACGACGCTGGGGAGACGATGCGAGCTCACCAGAGCGATGACAACGGCGGCGGTGGTGAAAACAGAGGAAGGAGAAAAACGACGACGACGGCGTCTCGATACTTATAGCGTGGCTTAGAAGCTCAAGGAAGCCATGACGGAGCTATTTCTGCACCAGCGCAACGCCAAAGACAGCCACGACACGCCTGGAACGCCAAAGAAGGCCCGCCGGCAATGTAGCTTAGACGGTGAACACTGTTCACAGTATTTACAAGATTGTCATTCGCCAAAATTCACAAATTACTCTCAAATTTTCATAACAACTCAAAAATCTCCAAAAACAAAAGTTCTTTAAAATCAAAAGTTCTACAACTTTTCTTTTATAATCAACCCCTAATTTGGTCTAGATTTTGAAATGAACTTTTGAATTCGAATAGGGGAAATTTAACGAATTACGCCTTTTTGAATTACTCCATTTTTTTCTAAACAACTTGAAAAACTCCAAAAACAAACTTTGTATAACTTGTCAAGCTCTACACTTTTGCTTTAAGGCTCAACCCCAAAATGTGCTTCAATTTTGAAATGGATTTTCAGGGTAGGGTTTAAATATTGAAAATCAGGGTTATCGGAATTTCAAATCAATACAAAGGTTTCAAACTTGATTCAAACAATACCAAGCAATACTTATAACATAAATGTAAACTTGTTTTAGTGAATGCATATAAAAGTTTACAATATGACCAATGCCTTGCAATGCATATGATGATATGTCCAGTTTTTAATACTTAAACACCCGGGGTGTTACACCCAGGAAGTGGAGGCATTGGTAGGGCAAGCCTCAATACCGCCGCTGGTCCAAGGCCCGCCGCTGTTGCAGGAGAGCATCCAGGAAGTGGAGGTTCATTCGATCTCCTTCGACAATACTTCCCGGGCGAAGGAGGTGGTCAATGCTGAGGCGGCCAGCACCATGGAGCAGCCGGCTCCGACCTCTGGCGAGGGAAGCTCGGCCCTCATGCGAGTACGACCCGAGCCCCGTGGGTGGGATCACCCGCGTGTCTTGTGGCAGAGCCGAGACAACCCTGAGGGGGAGCCTCTGTTCGCCCTCAAGGACGTGGCCAAGGGGGCACTGGGACACCTTCGAGCAATACCGCCAGCTAGTGGAGCGGTCACTGCGGACAGCGCTGTCTGTCGTGGCTAACGATCTGCCTAGGGCCGCCCAGGTTCAACCTTCTTTCTCATGTGGTGTCGTCTTTTTTCAAGTTTTCTCACAGTGAGTGACACTTGTTTTGCCTATCTAGGAGCTCGAGACCCGGTCCCTCGGGAAGTCGTTGTTCCTTCGACGAGAGAGGGACATCTAGGATCAGCTCCAGCGGTAGAAGGGCTTGCTCGCCGATGCTAACGAGCTTCTGTCGGTGTGGAGCGCGGGGTTGGAGGACCTCCGCCTTTGTTGTGTCAATATGAAGGTCGAGGTGGCCATGGCTCTGGAGTAGGTCACCCCTTTGGTGGCATGGGTCAAGGAGCTAGACGAGGAGCTGACCTGGGTGGCCGGCAATCAGGACACCTTTAGGTCTCAGGCTGAAGAAGCGATGACCTCTACCAAGGCCCTTGCTGGGCAGCTAGAGGCAGAGCAGGGTGCACACCTACTGATGAAAGGCGCCTTGGTAGAGGCCCTCAAGGTGGCCGAGGCCTCCCAGACTGAGGCTGTGGCCTAGAAGGGAAAGGTCGAGGGTGAGTCATGTTCCCCTCGTTTTACTTGTTTTTCTTGCATTCGACTCCTAACTTCCTAGTGTGATGCAGAGCTGGAGAAGGAGGCTTTCAGGGCGGCCGAGGCTTCTCGGGTTGAGGTCTAGGGCTAGAAGGAGAAAGCCGAGGCCTCTCGGGTTGAGGTCCAGCACTGGGAAGAGAAAGCCGAGGGTGAGTCCCATAGGCCTCTGCCCCTATTTGGCTCGTTTTCCTTTACGCTTAACCCCATTCTATTTGTTTTAGCGTAGAGTTGGAGAAGGAGGTCACCCGGGCAGCTGAGGCCTCTGTCGCAGTGCAGGCGGTGCTCGAGGTTGTGATCAGGGAGCACAACACGCTGCAGAGTGCCGCCCGTACCATGTGCGAGGCCCTAGAGGTTGAGGGGGCCCAGTCGGGTAGCTCCCTTAGGAGCTGCTTGGTCACGTTGAGCGGCCAAGTGCGCGAGCGACTCCGGGGGGCGCTGCACACGGGTGTCAAGCATGACCTAGTTGTCGTCCCCTTGTACTATGCCGGTGTCAACCTCGAGGCCATCAGTGATGGCTACGTCTTGCCTGAGGATGACGAGGAGGCCAACGAGGAGGTTGCAAAGCTGATGGAGGTAGCTGAGGGCCCCAGCACAGTGCTAGCCAAGCTGTTCGAAGAGGAGGTGGTACCTCCCACGCCGTCCGCTGATGCTAGAGACCCTGAGCCTTGACCTAGGCCCAAGAGGCCATGTAAATAAATTAGGGATTACATTACCGTATCATAACGCTGGTGGTCATTGAGGCCTTTTTAAAGTACTTATGCGTCTATGCTTCTTAATCATTTTTTATTGTATTTTCGAGCCTCTGCCCTCTGTCTTGTTTCTGAACATATTGCTTGCAAAAACCTCCTCGGAGCCTAAGCTATCCCTAGGGCAAAAGGTGGTAAGGGAGTGCCATAGCCCGGAGGCGTAGGCCGTCTCGCGACTTGATCGGTCTTTTGGCCTTGAGACACTCTTTTGGTCCTTAGGTTTTTTACAATCAATTTGTCAGAGCACGCTAGAGAGTTTGGCATAGAAATTTTTTCAAAAACGACTAAAAATGGTGTGTGGGACTTAGGGGGGAGTCCTCCCTTCTAGCCTCCGAGGGAGGCTCGGTTCTACAGAGCCAGAGCTGTGTCTTTTTGAGCCTCGCAGTGGGCACCTCTGTAGAGGTGGAGCTGAGTCTCCCTAATAGAGTTATCGTATCGCTGAGGCCCTTGATGGGCCCGAGGGGTTTCTCAAAAGATTAGAACAACTAAAGAACGCTTCTTAATTGTATTTCGAGAAACAATGTATACAATGCTTAGAAATTTAAGGGTAAAAGCGATGTAGCTGTTCTATGTTCCAAGTGTTGGTGAGGATTTCACCCTTCTCGTTGGCTAGCTTGTAGGTCCTAGGCTTCAGCACTTGGGCGACGATGTATAGTCCTTCCCATGGCAGGGTCAGCTTATGGCGGCCCTTGTTGCTCTGCCTTAGCCTCAGCACCAGGTCACCCACTTTCAGGTCTCAGCTTCGAATGCGCTAGGCTTGATAGCGTCGTAGGGCTTGCTGGTACTTGGCCGAATGTAGCAGTGCAACGTCTTGGGCTTCCTCCAGTTGGTTGAGGGTGTCTTCGCGAGTGGTGCGGTTACTTTGCTCGTTGTAGGCCTGTAGCCTTGGGGAACCATATTCCAAGTCAGTGGGGAGGATAGCCTTGGCTCCATATACCAGGAAGAACGGTGTGAACCCCATGGCTCGGCTCGAGGTGTTCCTCAGGCTCTAGATGACCGACGGGAGTTTGGCAAGCCATTTCTTGCCAAATTTCTTCAACCGATTGTATATTCTTGGCTTGAGGCCTTGTAGGATCATGCCGTTAGCATGCTCTACTTGGCCATTTGTCCTAGGATGTCCCACGGCTGACTAGGCCACACGGATGTGGTGGTCGTCGCAGAATGTCATGAATTTGTGGCTAGTGAACTGCGTCCCGTTATCAGTGATGATAGTGTTTAGAACCCCGAACCTGTGGATGATATCAGTGAAAAATAGCACCGCTTGCTTGGACTTGATTTGATTGATCGGACGAGCCTCGATCCACTTAGAGAACTTATCGATTGCTACCAGTAGATGGGTGTAGCCCCTGGGGGTCTTCTGTAGAGGCCCAACCAAGTCGAGCCCCCACACAACGAACGGCCATGTGATGAGGATGGTTTGGAGGGCTTGGGCCGGGAGATGCGTCTGCCATGGGTAGTACTAGCATCCCTCGTAGGAGCATACTAGCTTGGTGGCATCAGCAACTGCCGTTGGCTAGTAGAACCCTTAGCGAAAGGTGTTTCCGACGAGCGTCCGAGGTGCTGCATGGTGCCCGCAGGCTCCCACGTGCAAGTCCCAAAGTAGGGATTGACCTGCCTCGGTGGTGACGCATCGTTGGAGGACGCCGGATAGGCTTCACCTGTACAACTCGCCGTTGCTGAGGACATATGTCTTGGCCCGCCGAGCAAGCCATCGAGCTTTGGTCTTGTCTATAGGAAGCTCTCCTCGAACGAGGCAATCAAGGAACAGGACTCGCCAGTCTATTCCCTGGTTGGCCTCGGGAGGCTCTGTGTTGACTTCCATGACCTCAGGCTCAGCCGAAGGGGTCTCAGTGATAGAGGGGGCCTTGAGCCCTGCGGGGGGCTCGACCGCTGGGCCCTCTTTCACCATCGAGGCATAGTCGATGGAAGGCTTGTGGAGGTCTCTGGCGAAGATGTTCGGTGGTGACGCATCATTGGAGGAGAAGGACTACGGTCTTCCCCGCTGTCATAGTAGCCACCTCAGTGCAGATGGTAGCCTCAGGTGGGCCCCTCATTATCATGGCGCCATCGCCTGCTGACCACATTATGGTCACCTTGCGCCTTGCGTCGGGCGCCGAGGCGGTCGTGCACCGAGGAAGCCCTATTGGCTATTGGTGCCCGAGCAGGCTCAAGATGAACTGAGGCCTATCTATCCCACCGAAGTGATTTCATGGGTAGTTCTGAAGCGCCCCTGTGCCGTCGCGAGGCAGAGCTCTTGGCCTACTACACCATGATAGTCTCAAGGAGGTCTCGGAGCTTGTCGTGGACCCATCGCCCCATCATGGTAGAGGGCACGGGCATCGTTCGAAGAAGTATCGCCGCAGCCATGACATTCTGGCTAGCGCGATGGAAGATAGGGGGTTGCTCATCCCCCCGTCGTTGTTGATGCGATGGTGGATGTCGTGAGCCCTCCGCTGGGCTGCTCTGTCCTCGCTGTGACCTCGCTGTTCTTGCTCGAGAGTGTCTTGGAGCTGCTATAGAAGGAGCCGGTCTTGTTCAACCTTGGCCTAAAGCTCACGGAGCTGCTCTAGGTCTGGACATCGAAGTTGCTAGGGGGCAAGGTTCTCGTTCCGCGCTGCTCGGGGCTCGATGCATGGGGGTGTAGCGCCGCCCACCCTCTCGGGGGGCGGGGAGCGAGAACCCGCCCCTTCATCCTCATCGCCTGTGCTTGGCATCTCGAGTCCAACATGGAAGCACTCACGAGTGGGGTCATAAGTGCCTTTGTCGTCAAAGTCGGAGTAGCCAAAGCAGTAGTCGCTCATAGCCAGGAAGCGGCACATGGCTTTAGGGTCACGAAGTCCAAAGAAGTTTGCTTCGGCCCACGCCTCGTCCTCGTCCGAGGAGTTAGCATGGGTGTGAGTCAAAGTCATGGTGTCGAAGTCGAGGGCGAAGCATTGATGGCATCCTAAGGGCTCCGCGTGAGCGGAAGCATAGGCGGAAGCATAGGTGGTGGCGGCATTTCTCAACCCAAAGGGGTACGGGGATGGTGCCATCGCCAGGCTCTGCTCCACCAAAGTCGACTCCTTAGGAGGTGGCGGGGCGGAGCTTGATGATGGGGTGTCACCGCACGCCACCAGCGTCTTTCCCTTGTCCATGCTCAGGCTAGATAGGTCCCCAACCAGGGACCTTGTGCCAACAGCTGGGCGTGGGATACCGGTGGAGCGCAGCGCGTTGTCCTGAGCTTGTGCGGTGTTGGGGTGGTCCTGCCCATGCTATACCTAGCGAGCGTGATGAGAGCGGTGGCCTGGGTGCCGCCTGTGCCTAGGCTGCTGGGGCATGATGTCATCGATGGTTAGTGGGACTCTGGGTGAGAGGAGTACCATATCATACTCATGTCCTAGAGACATGAACTCTAGGCTCCTGAACCAGATTACTGTGCCAAGATGTAGTGGTCACATGGGGTCTGCCATCCGAAACTTGTCGGGATGCCAAAGATGACACATAGTAGAGCACGTACCTGGCATGTCAATTGTCGATGTTTTGGACCAGCGGGCCCTCAACCAACTAGTAAAAATGTACTGCATGCCCCTAATCCTAGATGGTGATGCAAAGAGATATAAGGTTTATACTGGTTTGGGCAATAGGTGCCCTACGTCCAGTCTGAGAGATCGATCTTGTATTCCTTGCACCGAAATGCTCATAGCAGGGGGTTACAAGTAGGGTGAGAGAGAGAGCTAGTCCAAGGTCTCTGTGAGGAGCGGTGCGAATTGCTTGAGATGTTGATCTCAAGCAGCAAGGAAGTATGCGTGTTACCGAGTGTCGCTTGCGTGAGTGAGTGAGTCTGTCTATCTGTGTTTGTGTTCGTCTATCTCGTGAGCCCGTGTCTCTCTCCCTAGAAATGGCCCTGGTCTCTCCCTTTTATAGTTGAAGGGGGGACAGGGGAGATACATGGGGTTCCTATGTAGCGTCGTGCAAATAGAGGTGGCATGTCTAAGCCCTGTAGCCTATCACTGTGGCGGTATGGTTGACAAAGTGGTCCTATCCTTAATGCACTAGGGCGACACGCCGGTCACACCCGATCCTATGCGACATGGGAGCTCCAGTGATAGCTTGACGTAGGGCATGGCGGGCAACATGCTGGTCACTATGTGTTGGCCGCGTAAAGAGCTGAGGCTCAGTTGGTGCTGAGGCCGAGCCATCGTGGGGGGTTCGGCAGGCGTGAATCCCGAGGTTGCCGAGACCCTAAAGTGGATTGCCAAGGCTTGGAGGGAGCAGTTGGGCATGTACACTAATTCTCGAGGCTATAGTGACTCAGACTTGACTCCCCACATCGAGTTATTCCTGGAGTAGGGGTTAGGTAGCACAGTGTAGTGCGGGCACCGGTTGTGGGCACAGTACCGAGCACAGTGACCGGTAACCCCTGCCCTGTGCTATCTCGGACAGTATGGTGTTGATGCGACTTCTCGTCTTGTCGACCGCTCTGCTGTGTCGAGCCGTTGTCCAGCTAATGTCGTGGGAGTGGTTGGTCGCATTAATGGGACGTGACGCTCTGTCGGGGAGATTGGTCGCGGCAGAGGCAATGGGGTTATTGCCGAGCCAGCCTCGAGCGAGACAGAGAATCGGTATCTCGCCCGAGGCTTTACGCGTGGGGCCTCAAGCGAGATGGAGAATTGGTTCCCCATCTGAGGCCTTGCGTGTGAGGCCTCGAGCGAGGCGGAAAATCGGTAGACCGTCCGAGGCCTTTCGTGCGAGGCCTCGAGCGAGGTGGAGATTCGGTAGGCCGTCCGAGGCCTTTCGTGCAAGGCCTCGAGCAAGGCGGAGAGTCGGTGGCCTCAGACAAGGCCGGGGGTTAGCCAATAGTAGTCTCTCGGCTTTGATTTTGACGGGGTCTAAGCAATTTTTTTGGTTTTTATTTAGGGGACCCCTTTTTATGGTACCCAACAGAAGGTGCTAGTGAACATAGATAGAGGGGTGTAGTCTTGGCTAGACCGACAGTTATAATTCCACACTTGCTTTGGTTAGCCGACGCGATTAATTTTAGAAAAGACTATTCACCCCCTCTAGTCTGCCATCTCGACCCTTCAAGTGGTATCAGAGCCTGGTCTCTCATTTGTGGTCTTCACCGACCCAAGAGGATGGCATCTAATGGGCTAGATGTTTGTGAGGCACATATTTTTATGGCACAAACTTTGCACTTTGGAAAAAACACATGCTTGATCATTTTCGTGCAAATGGACCTAAATTTTGGTGGGTTGTCACTAGTGGTCTCACCCATGTCTTGGATCATAGAACTCTAACCAAAGCTCAAAGAGTCCTCTATGAATTTGATGCACATGCTTGTTGTTTTCTATTGGATGCTTTACATTTTGATTTGATGAAGCAAGTAAACTACAAGGGGACCGCTCGTGAGATATGGGAGTTCATCAAGAAAACCTTCGGTGATTCCTCCACATGGGATGATGGCAAATTCAAGGAGGATGAGCCCAAAAAGGAGGTGCATGAGTGTGTTGAGCATAACCACAATTTGATGATTGTGGAAAATTACTCCACCTCATTGTCAAGTGATGATGATGATGATCGATCTACTACAAGTTCACTTGACAAGGTTGATGATGGTGCCACAAGTGTTGCAAGTGATGATGCTACCCCATGCATACTTGATGGTGATGATGGTTCATGCTCAAGCCATGATGATGCTACTACAAGCCCATCCACTACACCATATTGTCTCATGTCACAAGGTGACACCAAGGTATCAAATGATAATGTGGTTGATCATGTTGATTCATATGATGAGCTTGTTAGTAGACTTGCTAGCATGACCATGTCTTTAGAAAATGAGAAAGCTAAAACATTGAAATTAGAAAATGAAAACTCATTTCTAAAGAACTCTTGTGAAGAACATAAGAAATTACATAATGCTTATAAATCTTCACTTGATGAGCTAAAATTGAATCATGAGACAATACTTGCATCTCATGATGAATTATTAGAACAACATGCTTCTCTCATTAAAGTGTTTACAAAGAAACTTAAAAATAATGAGAGCTCATCACATGGATCAAATGATAAATCACAAATTGTTGCTAATCCTTGTGATGTAGGCAAGAAGCATGTCCACCTCTTGTGATGATTTATTAGATATGCCATGCTCTTCACAATTAGATGCTTGTTCTACTTCAATGTCTTGTGAGACTAACCTTTTGAAGGAGAACAATGAGCTCAAAAATGAAGTGAAGAAATTGAGCAACAAATTAGAGAGGTGCTACAACTCTCAAGTCACCTTTGAGCATATGTTGAAGACTCAAAGAAACTTTGGTGACAAGAGTGGAGTCAGCTTCAAGACTAGCAAAGTCAATCATCAAGAAAGCCGCAATGACACAAGTGGCATTGGCTTCAACAAGAGCAAGATCAAGGGCAAAAGATGGGGCAAGAGAAGATATGAAAGAGAAATGAAGAAGCAAGAACAAGAGAAGCTCTCTTATTTCATGTGCTTCAAGTGCCATGAAGTAGGACATCTTGCAAATGGTTGCCCCAATGAACAAAAGCTCAAGTTGAAGAAAGAAGAAGAGAGGCTAAGGCATGCCAAGTGCTTCAAGTGCCGCACTTAGGGTCATCTTACCTCAATGTGTCCAACCAAGCAATTGGTGAAGCAATAAGTGAAGCCTCAACTAAAGCCACAAGTTGAGCAAGAGAAGACACCCTAAGTTCAAATCAAGATCAACCATGAAGATGGTGGTGATTTGATGATAAAGAAGAAGAAATCAAGAAGGGGTGGAAATGCAAGGCATCCAATGCAAACTCAAGATGCCAAGATGATGAGCAAGAATGAAGATGAGAAGAAAGATCATGCTCACATCAAGTGCTTCAAGTGTGGAAGTGTGGGACACTTTGCCTCTAAGTGTCCTACCAAGCTTGAGAAGAAGGCTCAAGCAATCCATGAGAGGCAAAGCAATGAGAAGCACCACATGAGCAAAGAAGAGAAGGCTCAAGCAAAGAGAAAGTGCTACTCATGATGGAAAAGGGGACACATGGCATATTCATGTCTCCTAGGTAACACTCCTAAGCCTACTTCAATTGATGATGATTCTATGCTTAGAAAGGATAGCAATGGTACCTCATTGGTTGCAATTGCAAAACATCCCGCTACTCATACTAAGGCTATGCCTAAGTATGTTGCTCCTAAATTGAGAGGACCCAAACTTGTTTGGGTACCATCAAAAAGTGGATGATTGTTTATAGGTACAAACGGCATTGGAGACTTGATTCAATTGATCTCACATTGTTCATCATATGTTGAATCAAGCATTGAAGATTAGTGCATATCCAACCCAATGCTAAGTGAAAATTGAATGAAGTCCAAATGCTATCAATATACAAGTGCTATAATTCAAGTTGTTGGTGATTCATTGTATATATTTGATGACTTGCAAATAATTGAAGTTGAAGCTTGCTAGTTGGATAATCATGAGCTAACCAAGGTATATCTCTTGTTGATCATTTCATTTGGGTGCATATGAGTTGATTGAATTGGATAAATATGCAATGTTGCTTGATATGAGATGATTGAATGGATAATTAATTAGTAATCAAGTTTGGATTGATTTGTGTTGGATAAGTTCATAAGATGACATTTAGTAAGTGGTTTGAATGGATATGTGTCTTATGGAAGTATTCAAACAAGTTAGTATCAAGTTTGATTCACATTTGATGAAGTATAGCTCAAGTGTTGAAATATGTCCTATAATTGAGAATCTGAGCTAGCTGTGATCTTAGCCAAGTTTGAGAAATCAAAACTTATTGGATTGGCTTGAAAATTGGTGTGCATGCTCTAGACTTATGGTATAATATGCTGTACAAATTTCATGAAAGTTGGATAAGAAATGCTTTGGTTTTGGAGTGGTTCTTGTCAGCTATAGTGCAGCAGTTTTCAGCATGTAGCAGTGGTGGAAGAATTGATATATGGCAGCAATATAGAAGTCAAATAAATCTCAAATTTTTACAACTGCTAGATAACTTAGTAAAGAACATCTCCACCAAATTTCATGGTATTTAGATGTGTACTTTGGGAGATATGCTTATTTCTTTGAAGGGTACAAAATCTGTCAGAAAAGTGACAAATGTTGGATTGATCTAGAGTCACTTTGATTGAAAGGTCCTCAAGTTAGAAACATGTTTACAAGTGTTTGAGGTACCTAAGTTTAGTTTTGAGATGATCTAGAAGCATGACAAGATATGAGTACAAGGCTATTTGATTGTGGAGTGTACTTTGCACACATTCGGTACTCAAATTGAAAGATCAAGATCAAACTCAAGATGAAGTTGAAGTTTAAGTTCTAGTGACTATTGGAAATCAATTGGTAAGAAGAAAAGGACTTAAACAAGAAGAAAGAAAAGGACTTAAAGAAGGAATCAAGGTTACTCACCAAGTTAAGTCCATCACTTGGATCAATCAATCAAGTCATTTCAAGTAAGTATCAAGAATGATTCTTGGAGAGAGGTCACTTCTCCCTAGCGTAGGGGCTTGCCACCTATGTGTAGGTAAACCAAGTGTGGTACATGGAAGGCTAATATGGAAGTGGTGATCCGAGGAACATTTGAGATGCTTACTTGAAGCAATCAAAAGGGTTGATCAAAAAAAGCAAGCAACACCCAAAAGAGAGCTAGTCATGATATTTCAAGTGGTATTCTCATGTTGATGCTCTCATGCAAGCATTGAGCAAAAGATGAAGCAAGCCAACTACAACAAGAAAGTGCACTTGATCATAAGTGGTATTCATTTCATATGGGTGAAGAATGGAATTCAACATGGTATCTATTGGTCTTCACCAAGCTTATAATTGGACTTCACATTGCTATTGGAGTAATGAATTGGAATCTATGTGACTATCCTCTACTCCAACATAGCAAAGGTATCATTGTAATGTGCATGATCATTTCATCCCTTACTAGTATGCGGTTAGTGCATATAGTACATGCTTCATAGGATCATGCATAACAAATGAAATGTTTAAATTCATAGCCTACCACTATTATTTGAATGATTACTTGATCTAGTGGTTAGTACATGAATTTGTTCATGAGCTAGTGAACCTAAGTACTTGAATCAATTTGGATTGCTAACAAGTGACAAGTACAACATTGGCAAGATTGTTGTAACATGGCTTTGGCGGGTGGCGAAGGCCTCCGACAGCGAGGTGTCACCAAGGCGTCTTCGACCATCTCAGGGCGGAGACCCGGCGCTGACTAAAGGAACTTTCCTGGCTATGCTTGAAGGGTGCTGAATCTCCTTTTCATCGCGGACTCCGCCAAGGCCAGGCGCGGACGCCTCCGACCGCTCAGGCGGACGCTGCCCTATTTCGACTTACGGGCGTCTCCGATAATAAGGGCGGAGGCCGCCCTACCTCTAAACTAATCAAACAAACGATCTTGCCTAAGTGTGTGTGGGTACTCAAGCACAGGTGCTCGTGGTCCGCGCAAACGCGCCAGCATGGCCCTTGTGCGGCCGGGCGGAGACCTACAAATGGTGTCTCCACCTGGACCGGCAGAGACTCTCCAAGGCGATGGCACGCCCCTGAAGGCAGAGGCCTATGTCGAGAACCATGGCCCTCGTGCGGCCGGGCAGAGACCCACGGGGGATGTCTCCGACCGTCCGACGGAGACCCGCCGAGGCAGCGGCGCGCCCCTGGAGATGGAGGCTAGCACCGGGGACCCAGGCCTTTGGGCCGAAGACCGAGGTATGGTGGGTCAGCTGCTCATGGAAGCCCATCACTTGAAGATGGTATGGCAGGATTGCCTCGCGAACAAGAGGCTAGCGGCGGAATATTCTAGGAATGTACTGTAGCAGTTGAGGGGCATTGTAATAAATTATGTTATAGAGTAGTTGAGTCCTATAAATAGGGAACACTTGTAACTATGCAGATGGTTGGTGGATGAATTAATGAAACCATAGCTTTCTGTGTCGTTCACTTACTCACCACTCTCCCCCCTATTGTTCCTATCCTGAGCCTCCACCCAAGGGCGGCGTCCGACGGGCGGAGGCCTCGGTCTCCCTCACATTGTTTGAAACCGTGAGTTTCAACAAAGATAACCCTTGCAAGAGGTGTGAAGAAGCTTGTCATTGGTTCAAACTAGACTTGGAAGCTTAGGCAAATCAATTTAATTCAAGTCAAATCATAGAAGCTCATGATAGTGATAAAAGTACAAGCACAAGACAACAATGCAAATGGATATCTAGTTTGTTTGTTTCAAATGGTATCTAGACTGAAGTATTTTATCAAGAATCAACAAATGATATCTAGATCAACTCACAAGTGATATCCTATAAGTGGTACTCATAAAGATAGCAAATGTTCAAGAAATGGTCTTTATTGATAAATCAAACAAGTGGTTCCATACTAGAAGATTCTTTCAAATGGTATTCACTTCATACAAGTGGTATTACATCTATATATGATATCAACCATGAAAGACGATGGTTCCACAAGTGATCCTCAACTTTAAGTAATCATTAAATGAAGAATGCATCCCTCACCTACAAAAGCTCAAGTGTATCAAATGGATGACCCATGCTATCACATAGAGGAAGGTGTCACACAAATTGGTATCAAGATCAAAGATCCTATGTGTGGTATCTCAAGAAGCCTTACACAAGATACAAGTGGTATGAGTTACAAGTGGTATCTACAAGTGGTGTCATTCCAACAATCAAGTGATGTCCATCAAAAATGCAAGATTCAAGCCTCAACCATCTACCCCAAACACATACCTTTGCATCAATGAGAAGCTCACCTTTTATAGAAATTGATGACAAAGGGGGAGAGATTGTACAAAGATATGAAAGCCTCTATAGGGGGGGAGAGAAAAATTGTGTAAGGGGAGAGATAAGATATGAAAGCTTAGGAGGTTGGACATGAATATGGACAAAGAGGGAGCAACATTGGAGAAAAGAGATGGATCAAAATTTCTTGGACAAGAGAAGCACACAAGTAGGGGGAGCAAGCTCATGAACTTTGATTGATTGCATTTGATATGTGCATATTCATATGCTTGCTTGCATTGCATAAGCTTTCAAATTCAATATCCATGCTTGTGTGGTGTATGCTAGTTGTAAAACTTGAATGATGATTTGATAACTAGCATGCATAGGATGATAACTAGACACTTGGTATGCTTTTCAAGTAATGCTAGTACCTTGCTTTTAAATGTTGATCTCACAAGGTATCTAGTGTTTTTATTGCCAAGTGATATCTAGCTAACCATGGTGCTAAGGATGAACTTCAAGGTGCAACTCCGATTGGTAACACGCTTCAAAGGTTTACTTTATACACCTTAGCATCATTCGGTAGTAATTACTCTCCCATATTTTTTAATCTATGCATATATGTGAGCTTCAAATCAAACACTCTAAGCACATATGTAGGGGGAGCTAATACTACCAGTTTAGGTTTGTGATACTTGTCCAAAATTATTTTCACATGGTAAAATTGTTTGGGCAAGCAACATGAATCTAAAAGAGCTTAATTTCCATATCTTTGTAGAGTTGTCATCAATTACCAAAAAGGGGGAGATTGAAAGGTCCTTGTTTGGTTTTGGTAATTGGGTGACAACTTAGGTGGACTAATTATGTTTATATGAGATACACAGGTGATTAGTCTATAGGTACATGTGTGTGAGCAACATATGCCATGAAGATGAAAATGGTTTGGAGATGTTGCAAAGCTCACACATGTGATGATAAAGGAGCTTAAATGCACATGAGACATGACATTGAGTCATGTGATCAAGGTAGAGAAGATCAAGACAAGACTTGGCTTGATGGACCGGTTACAAGCGTGAAGGCCAAGTCAAAGGCTTTGGAGTGATGGACCACGTGGCGGTGAAGCTTGAGTAAGACTTGGCACCGATGGACGATGGCAACGATGAAGAGCAAGTAAAGTCAAGATCGATGAACCAATATGATCATGTGATGATATGAAGTGGATCATATCATTGTTGATCGTGCTGGTGCATGTGTTGCATCAACATTGGAGGAGATGGAATGGAATGCGCAAGGCAAAGGTATAACCTAGGGCATTTTATTTCACTAGTTATAGGTGTGTAGAGAAGTTTATGACTAGGACAAGGATAGATGGCTGTACTATCAAGAGGGGCAAACTTGTTTGCATATCAGTCATCTAGTGCCACTCGAGTGATCTAACTTTGCATCCTCGCTAGGATCGAGTGGCGTGGCAAGTTGAGCGGCTAATCCTTTGAAAAATGATTGTGAAAATGCTAACACACATACACATGATGGTGTACACTTGGTGGT
Source organism: Miscanthus floridulus (assembly GCF_019320115.1). Lineage (NCBI taxonomy): Eukaryota > Viridiplantae > Streptophyta > Magnoliopsida > Poales > Poaceae > Miscanthus > Miscanthus floridulus. The sequence continues at coordinate 108,892,965 of NC_089583.1, read as the reverse complement.
GTTGGCACATTTGCAAAGGAGAAGTTGGTGATGAAAATGAGTAAGTCGCACTGGTTATAGAGTGACCGGACGCGTCCGGTATGGTGACCGGACATGTCCGGTATTTGGCGGCGTACTCAGCGATCGGTCGCGTCCGGTCGCCACACCGAACGTGTCTGGTGTGAATCAGAAAAGGTCGTGTTCAGCAGTACAGTCGATCGAACACTGGCTGTGTCCGGTCCAGTGTGACTAGACGCATCCGGTCATCGGTGGATGCTTACTATACTCAACCGGACGCTGAGGCTCAGCGTTCGGTCAGTTTCCAACTATTACGTCCTGTCGGCCCTGGAGGCTTACTGGACTTGACCAGACGCAGTGGTTGAGCATCCGGTCATTTCATGTTGAGCGTCCGATCATCGTGTCAGAGAGCCGTTGGAGGCAACGGTTGGACACATGACAGTCTAGCAGCTACCGGACATGTCCGGTATGCACGGTCGGTGCGTCCGGTGCAGCGTCCGGTGCTGCGTCCGGTTGGCCCAAAAAACGCCCAGTGAAGGGGTAACAGCTCTATTTGTTCGTGGGATTATAAATAGAAGCCATGGTCAGCCTTGGGCCAAAAGGTGAGCACACTAGAGCCTTGGTGGCTTGTGTAGTAGTGCTTGGGAGCCCTCCATCTCACACATACTTGATAGTGATCATTCGATTGTGTGAGTGAGCGATTCTAGTGCGATTGCATCATGAGGTTGCATCGAGTGGCACTAGGTGATCGAGTTGCAAGCCGATGGTGCTTGTTACTCTTGGAGGTTGCTACCTCCTAGACGGCTTGGTGGTGGTCTCCATCGAAGCCCGCAAGAAGCTTGTGCGGCGCTCCGGAGAAGTGCTTTGTGAGGGGCATTATGCTTGCCCCGCGGGAGCCACAAAGAGCAACTTTAGTAAAGCGTGTCATTGAGCTACCCTCACTTCTGGGGTAGGTTCTTGTGGCACCCAATGTGCGGGCTTGGCGGGTGATGCCAATTAGCGCCAAACCACCAAGTGAGCGGTCAACACAACGGGGACTAGCGTGTTGGCAAACACGTGAACCTTGGGAGAAAAATCATCGTGTCAACCTTGTTCTTCCTGTTGGTTTGCATCCCTGTTACACAAGCTTGCAATTACTTTCATATATATTGAGCTTGTGTTGTTGCTTTTATAATTAGTTAGCTTGTATAGCTTACTAATTACCTTCTTGCTTGTGTAGCATAGAAGTAGCTCCCTTGCGTGGCTAATTTGGTTTGTGTAACCTTGTTAGTCACATTACTTAGTTTGTGTAGCTAAGTAATTGCGCTCTCTAATTTGGCATTGGTTGCCTTGTTATTGAGCATTGCTAGTGAGCTTAGTTGGCTTTGTGCTTTTGCTTACTAGCATGTGTAGGAGCTCCCTTGTTGCTTGAAGTACTAGCGGCATAGGTTTGTGTGATCTTGGTTCTAGAATTGGTTAGGAGAGCTCTAGCTAGCTTGGCACCTCTGTTGCTTGATTAGTATCTTTGGAAGGTTCTAGTGAACATAGATAGAGGGGTGTAGTCTTGGCTAGACCGATAGTTATAATTCCGCACTTGCTTTGGTTAGCCGACACGATTAATTTTAGAAAAGACTATTCACCCCCTCTAGTCCGTCATCTTGACCCTTCAACTACCAACCCCCTCTATTTCCTTACAATCATTTCATACATCCATACACGCATTCATTCCATATGCCCGAACCTCCCAGACGATTCGGGCCCTGAACCACTCGGGGGCTCAGGAACCAAGCATCGCACGTGCAGCGAAATACATCACAACATTTCGTGTTGCATCACGAAGCGGCGATTGCCTCATTTGACATGAGCAACCAACAGAGCTAGGGGAGAAAAATGTAGATGAGCCCCATGTGGCCCTTACCTGATCTGGCAGACTGGGTCATCTCAACCTTCTTGTTCGATCCTGAACCTCTCGCCAAACCCACAGAATCTCTATCAAGGGGAGGCCATTAGGTCACCCGGGGCGGTCTCCGGAACAACCTAGACATCTACTAGGTTGTAGGTAAAGGAGTAGTGGAATGTCACAAGAGGGCTATGCCGACCCCGTCATGAATGATGGACCCGGATTCCACTCGATCACACCCATTAGCGAACTTACCGAGCGTGTCACTCGAGCCCAAGCGATCGGGACAAGCAACAAAACTCAACCCCTCTAGTTGTGAGGAACCGAGGATTGGGTAACACAAACAACTCACACCGACCCCTACTAAGGCCCAACAGGGCTCGAGGGCTTAAGACAAAAAGCCTGGGACTACGACCCTGAACTCGCCCCTTCCGACTACGCTCCAAAAACCTAGGTTTGCGACCCCGATCTCGCCCCATCTAGCTATGCTTCCGACCGCGCTCTAAAAACCTAGGTTTGCGACCCCGATCTCACCCCATCCAGCTATGCTTCCAACTGCGCTCCAAAAACCTAGGTTTGTGACCCCGATCTCGCTCCATTCGGATATGCTTCCGACTGCACTCCAAAAAACCTAGGTTTGTGACCCTGATCTCGCCCCATCCGGCTACGCTTCTGACTGCACTTCAAAAACCTAGGTTTGCGACCCTGATCTTGCCCCATCTGGATATGCTTCCGACTGTGCTCCAAAAACCTAGGTTTGCGACCCCGATCTCGCCCCACGACTCTGACTCACCCGATCCCACGGCGCGCATCGATGCTAGGATCAGTGAGCTCTGTCTCATCTAAGACTGACTCCCTCGCTCGAACCCACAGCGCGCATCGATGCCAGGATCAGTGAGCTCTGTCTCATCCAAGACTGACTCCCTCGCTCGATCCCATAGCGCGCATTGACACCATGATCAGTGAGCTCTATCTCATCAAAGACTAACTCCCTCACTCGATCCCATGGCGTGCATTGATGCCAGGATTAGTGAGCTCTATCTCGTCCAAATCCCTTGACTGACTCGCTCGCTCAATCCCACGGTGCGCATCAACGCCAGGATCAGTGAGCCCTATCTCATCCAAAACTAACTGCCGCACCCAATCCCACAGCACGCATCGACGTCAGGATCAGTGAGCCCTATCTCATCCAAAACTAACTGCCCCACCCAATCCCACGACGTGCATCGACACCAGGATCAGTGAGCTCTGGCTCATCCAAATCTAACTGCCTCACTTGATCCCATGGCGCGCATCGACGCCAGGATCAGTGAGCTCTGTGTCGTCCAAATCTAACTACCTCACTCGATCCCATGGTGCGCATCGACGCCAAGATCAGTGAGCTGTCTCATCCAAAACCCTTGACTGACTCCCTTGCCCGATCCACGGCGTGCACCAATGCCAGGATCCATGAGCTTCCTCTCACCCAATCTCTCAAAACGACTAAAAACCACCTCGGCTGCACAACGACATAGGAAACCCCCTAGACGGTTCTGCCCAAACCACCTAGGGGCTCAGGGGCTACACCCGCGGGTGTGCTCGCGTGCACCCGCCGGCAAGACAAAAATCACTTGGACGATTCTACCCGAATCACCCGGGGGCTCCTATCGGGTTCATAAAACATAGGGTCCCTCGGGGACTGGCTTCCACGCCAAGGCTTGGCCCAAGAGTCTAAAATGATAGACCAGAAGGGCGGCCCAGTCATTGATCGAAAGGTCTGGCCGAAGAGGAACAGCGTCCGCTCGTCGGCTATGTCGGCCCACCTCTCCGACCGGAGCGTTCGCTTCGGTTCTAGCCACCTCCGGACGGCCTCTTCGATCGAAAGGCCTAGCCCAAAACACTACTTCTGACTCCAACCCCACGTCTCCAACCTAGGTTCATAGGAACCCTGCTCACCACTCTTCTCCGATCGGCGCATTCAGAACCGACTGGAGCCATCCGACCGGGGACGCCCGCTCGGTAGGAACTAGGAGACGTGCGGAGAAAAGCAAGGCAAGGCTCACAAGTCAAAACCATTGTACCAGGGACCATACCCTGCATGAAACACTACTTTGCAACCACCTTGACACAAACAGTATTGTAGGAGCCAACATCTCCCTCTACAGTATTGTAGGCGCCGCTAAAACTCTCATACGGTAAGGCCCCCCAAGTACCTCTGCGCATCGATAGCGGTATGGGCATCAGGATTTACTATACCGGGTAAACATAGTGAGACTCCTCACATGCCTCTAGGCATCAAATAGTATTTGTAGGTACCAACGTCTACCATCCCTGAAAAAAGGCAGCACGACCTCCCGCATGCATCTGACATTCTACAGTGACATCAACAGTGTTGTAGGCGCCTACCATTATCTTGTACCCGCCGGCGTAGGCAACAAGGCTCGGTAGGCATGGGCAACAAGGCCCGGTAGCATATGTACCCTCACCCTCTCACTTGTAAAGCCATCCCCTTTATCCATAAAAGGGGACGCGCCCCCTCCAACAAAAAGGAGAGCCCTTCTTGAAGATAACAAGCACCGATCAAGTTCACTAGCTCATGACCACAGAACCGCTAGGTTCAGACTCCAAGCACACACTTGAACACTTACTCATAGTGCAGCTCCCATCGCTCCTGACCCTTCCGACCGGAGCCGACCGGACCTCCTGTACACCCCTTCTTCCTCCTTCTCGTTTGTAACCCCACTGCAAACTTCGAGCACCTGGGCTCAGGAATAAAGTCACTAACCGACCCAAACTGGACATAGGGCACGTTTCCTGAACTAGTATAAATCATGTGTCATTGAGTGCTAGGCCACCTCCGATCACAACGTACGGCAAAACTATAAATATTCACTAGTTGGTCACTTTCTGCACCGACAGGTCCTGTTCGGCTGGCTAGAAAAACGGCTGATGCTGATGCTAATTTGTTATGAGAGAAAAACACAGTTATTTCATTGAAATGGTACTGCTAATAAGTTGAAGCGAACAAGGCCCATGGTTGGTTGTGTTCAGTTAATTGGATGAAGTTGGATGGGAGATGATCACGGTCTAGCTTTTGAAGTTGTTTGTTGGTTCATGGGTAGTGTAGACGGCATGAATCATGCCTAGAGAATATTTTGCTAGATACTGGATGAGCATATACAAAAAAATGATTGGACAAGGCTATACCTTTGCTAACCTTTATCATTAGTTATTGATTAGTGACAATTAGTCCAATTTATAGTTAGTAGTAATTACTATGCAAGATTAGCGTCGATATTAGTGTTGATTATGGATCAATAGTTTATTTGTTGTTAATTAGTGTTGATTAGATCAAGACTAATAAAAATAAATGAATTCTCGTCCCATCCACCGCCGCATCCATGATCCATCACCCAAACAAAAAAATCTGGCTTATTCCATCCTAACAACCAAACACTTAATACAGATGGTCTCACACCTCGTTCCATTTAACTTTATCCTCCAAAAGCTCAACCAAACCAACTAGCATAAGATTGTGTCAATTTCATTTATACTACAGATCAGAGAAAAAGGTCGATCTATCATATATCTTCTTAATTAAATGTCATAGCTATGTAATTCTTTTTTCCCTTAAGCCATCACTTGGAATTATCGAGCAGCTATTTACTCCCATGCATGTGTATCAGTGTCAATCCATGTGTATTAGAGTGTTTGATGTAGAATTTAAATATGGATTGAGGTGAATACATAGATATCCAAACAAGACTTTATATATTGACCGGTAAGAAGTATGAACAAAGATACATGAGGTTCTTGTGCGCAAGGACGGGTGATCTTGCACGGTTGTCGCTAGATCGATGGATTGACCATTACACGGCTTGACGATCATCTGTGATTAGTGCCGACTGCCGAGAATTTTTATTTTATTTTTAACACTTTTTGTAAACTAATTTTAAATCTAACGTTGTTGTTTTTTCAAAACTAACACTTTTGGCCGCGCCTATTGCCATAGCGCGGTGAAAAGCCTGTGTCGTGCCATGCATGGTGGCGCAGAGGGTGGCTGACGTGGCGATGACCGCAAATGCAGACCGGTGACATGGCAGGGCCACGCCATGGAGCATGGCGCGACAGTACCTAGACGTAGATAGAAGATCGGTTGCTGTCGGTGAGGATCGGCAGCGACGCGACCATGGACCCTGAGAATTTTTTTAACACTTTTTGTAAACTAATTTTAAATCTAACACTATTTTTTAAAAACTAACACTTTTTGACCCCTCGTCGGTGGGCTCTGACCAGGTGCTCTAGTCCGACATGAGGTCGCGCAACACGGTCGACTACTGCGCGTCTAACGAGGGTGCCTTCTTCAGCAATTTCGTGGTGGCGATGACCAAGCTTGGGAGGATCGGGGTCAAGACGTCGGCCACCGACATCGAGATACGGTGGGACTACCGGTTCCTGAACTAGTTGCTACTTAATCTCGCCAACAGTGCTGCCGCGACGTACTGAAACGAATATGAAGCAAATAAATGAAGTCCGTGCGCAAGTTGACAAGCTGCCACATAACATTTTCATTGATTTGACATAAGTTCGACATAACATAACCAACTAAGCCTGCAAGTTTTGGACGCCAATATTCGTTCAACCTAACAAACTAAGATCCAAGAGTGTAAGGATCCCTCGAATGCCTCTATCTCTTTGGATTTGTTGGCAACACATTAGGAGTGTAGCCAACATCGGTGTGGTCGCGTTGCCGATGCGTACGGCTCGTACCCTGCAAGTATATGATATACACGATTACTTATAATCTTTATGATCTTTAGTTCATAGAGCCTATGTATTTAAAGAAACTACCTTTGTTAGTATATGTGAGGCTCCTTGGGTACCAAGCAGGGCACCACCTAGCTGAGACATGCCGATCTCATCCTGCGGCCAATTGTTCCACTGGTCGTGCTGTCTGCGAAAGCCTAGGGGGTCGTCATCATCGTCGTCCTCGGTTGCAGGGTCCTTCCCAGCGCTATGATGTGGTGGTATACGCACTGTGGAAGTGGCACCTATCACCGGCTGAGAAGAGCCGGCTGGTGTCCTCAAAAAGGCTGAAGACCTGCCACCCGACCACATCGGGAGTGGCGGTTCCCCCCAAGGAGTGTTCATGCAGCTCAGTTTCTGAGCTAGCTTCCTGCAGCTCTTCTTCACCTTCTACATAAATAGACGTTAAAGTTAGTGCATTTTTCAAATGCATATACACTAAAAAACATTTTCAGAATGGATAAGTTTATGTTTACCTCCATAAAAGCCTCGAGAACGCCTGGCTCCTGCCCTCTAGACTCGTGAAGCCAGAACGCTGCTTCATTGGACATCCTTGACAATTATGTCGCCTGGGTATAGAAATACGGTTGGACAGTTTTAGTACATATACTTGTTTGACTCATCCCTAGTGATAGGACTCAGATAGTACTCGAGCTTTGGAGCATCCCAAGGACACCAATGCATCTGAACATTTCATAATTGAGTTAGGTTGTGATATAGTGTACATCAAACAAAACACATGCATGATAGTAAAGAGAGCGTAACCTGGTGTTGTGTCAGGACGTCGAGACCGTCCGTGTACTCCCTGTACTTACGCCTCGTATTTTCTCTAACTAACTCTGCTTCCGTCTAGATATATAGAGCTATAGGGAGTGTATCATGCCCGTTTTATTGCTGCATTGAACACGATAATGAATTAGCCATTAATAATTTCATCATATGTAACTGCCTTGAAGAATATAGTGAATCGAAGTACTTACTGGTAAACCAGTATTAAGGGTTCTCCCAACGGGCCGTTGTTCCCAACACCAAACCTGGAGTAGGTAGGAGCAACCTCCAAGGTTCGTATACCCTGAGGTGCGACGACAAGCAACGCATAGCTGTTGATATGTCCATGCTAGGACTACGCTGCCTCAGCTGTACTCCGCTATGTTCTCCCACGGCTGGCGTAGTATATCAAGGAAGATCCAGCTGATGTTGTTGCCCGAGGCATCTGGGAAGAGGAAAGCACCGAGAAAGTGCTAGAGCCACACTCTAGCGAACCTGTCGATCTGAGCCTCCTCAGCCTGTGGGTCCAAGTAATCAAAACGTTCTATGATCTAGGACGACGAAACACCAGAACTTTTCCTAAAATTCACCAAAGAAAATAAGATCTGATGGCTGCAGGAAAGCAATGCAAGTATTAAATAGGCTTGAATTGCTTACTTATTTTTCTTTGAAACCTCATCGTCCGGTGAAAGAAAGCCAGTGAACTGAGCCACCATCTCCCTCCAGTGATCGTTGTCAACTATACCCGTTACTGTAAGTCCTCCCAACCGAAGGCCAAAGATAGCCTTCACGTCCTGCATGGTCAAGGTCATCTCGCCGCAAGGTAGGTGAAACGTGTAGGTCTCAAGCCTCCACCTATTATAAGAATATAACGACTATTAGTTGACTCAAATTTGTTATAAGAATGTTTACGTACAAAAAAGGCACTCGCACCTATCTACAGCTGCACTAAGTAGTGTTGGGTCAAAGAGCGAAAGACCGTAGTTGACAATATGGACAAGCTCGAGGAAGTCGGCACGCTGTATATATGGTGCGTAATGCTCGTCCCACTAGCGTGCCCTGGTGTGCGTGCGGGGCCTCAAAGGAGGCAAGGCCACCTCTGCGTCGGTGTCACTCAAGATGTGTGCTCGGTGCTGGTTGTCGTACTGCACCTCAAGAATGGGATACAATGAGTACTGCGTGGGAGGGGCCGTCCTGTTACAAATTGATAAACAAATGGTTAGAGTATTCAAATTAACAATATTCAAATTAACATTATGTAGCATTGCAAAATTTGAACTACTTGTTATGCAATACGAACACAATATGAAAGCACATGTATATATTCAAAGTAACATTAACAAACATATTAAACAACTTCACTAAAAAAATAAGCATTTGACGAAACTTCATCAAGTCATCCAAATCGACGTATCACACACTACTAAGTACCGACACTTGAAAACTAGTATCTATACCCAAAATCCCTAACTAAATAACTAACTATAAACTAAATAATAAATACATAATCAATCTCTAAACCCTAAATCCTAACTAACAGTAACCTAAACCCTAACTACCTAACCAAATCTTAACTATACTACAACACAACCTCAAACCTAAAAACTACCTACCTAAACAAATAAATTCACTACCCTAACTATCCTAAATCACTAACCCTAACTATCCTAAATCACTAACAATCCTAAATCAATAACAATCATAAAACCCTAACTATCCTAAATCACTAACCTAACTATCCTAAATCACTAACTATCCTAAATCAATAACAATCATAATAACATGAAATCGAGAGGGAGGTATCTTAATATGAGTGGGCAGCCGTGACGCGTCGGCGTTCGTGGCGCGGTCGGCGCGGGCGCTGCGCGGCGGGAGTGGGCGGGCGCGTGCGGGCGCTGCGCGGCGTGCGGGCGGGCGGGCTCGCTCGCTCACGATATTTATCTGGCCCTGTCGCGCTATTCTCCGTGCGCGGCACTGCCGCGCCAAGATCGGTGGCGCGGCAGGCCCTGCCACGTCACCGGTCAGCATTTGCGGTCGTCGCCACGTCAGTCACCCGTCACGCCACCATGCATGGTGCGGCACAGGCTTTACGGCATAGACTTTTCGCCGCGCCATGGCAATAGACGCGGCAAAAAGTATTAGTTTTGAAGAAAAAAAAACAGTGTTAGATTTAAATTTTGTTTACAAAGTGTTAAAAAAATTAACTGCCGAGACCCCCAAAATTAGGTGGAGTCCGTTCCACCACGAGCTGGACTCGGTGGAGTGTCTAGATTAGAGAGTGACAGTCCTGTCCAGGTAGTTGCTCTAAAAGATAGTTTTGGTCTTGTTCGCTGGTCTGAAACTTGACTGAAACTGGTTGAAAAATACTGTTTCGGCTGAATTATTGTGAGAGAAAAACACTGTTCCGGCTAAAAAAAGAAGCCGAACAAGCGGAATATGAGGTAAGCCGAATAGGGCCTTAGAAGCTTACATTACATGCATGTCGTAGCTAATGATAATCCTCGGTGCAGCAGACACTGCAGCTAGTACAGTGTACAGAACAACAGTAATCATGTTTCCTGATGAGACAACTGAATCGAACCGAAAGAGTGGACGTCATCTGATCATCTCTGTGTTTGGATTGTATCAATGCTAGACAGTATGAGCGCCTGGGTGATGGTCAGTACCAGCGGAGCTACGTCTACGTACGCTAATCAGCCCATCAGTACCGGCCGATTATTGGAATCCTCAATCCTGGGCATCAGGCCGAAATAAGTAGCCACCCCATATGGACGCCGTCGCCGCCGGCGCCACAATAAAGAGCAGCGTAGAGCCGTAGAGTGGTTGGAAACTAGGCCGCGCGACCGTGACTGCCACCTCCCAATCAATAGCCACGGAAGCGGAAGGGGAGCGCGGCCAGGCCGGGGCCCCGGTCGATGCGGATCCGTCGCCGTCGAACGGTAAGTAGCCAACAACACGCCGACGACGACTCACCTACACGTCCACTAACACGCACGGAATCACGGATCATCCAACGCCGATCCGATCGATCGACCCAGCTCGATCGCACGGCCAACGAACGCCGCTGGCAAAGTGTGGCAGCGTAATGAACGCATGTCGCCTAGCCCGGGAGCGGGAGTGAGGCGTGCCAAGAGGCGGCCGGGCACGAATTAAACGCACCGCCTTTTCCCGCCCCGGCCGCCCGTTCGATCGCTCTCGCTCCACGCCTGACGCCTCCACCGGTCGCGTCATCGTGCTCCCGCTCGTCCGCTCGGCCTATATATGTAAGCCCGGGCGCGGCGTCACCCGGCAGTGTCACACTCACCACGAAAGCAACAGCAAGTCAGCAACCTACGATCGGTAGATCGATCGACTAGCGATAGTCGCCAGCAGGTAGCTAGCACTAGCAGCAGCAGCAGCCAGCAGATCGTCAGCATGGCCAGGTCGTCGTCAGTTCTGGTCGTCGTCCTCGTGGTTCTGGCCGCAGCAGTGGCGTGCTCCGCGACGCGCCCCGTCCCCACGCAGCAGCAGGCCGTGTCGGCGGCGGCGGAGGACGTGAAGCGGCCGGACACGCTGCAGGAGGGGACGGTGCTGATCCCGGGGCTGGGGCGCTACGAGATCGGCAGCCACTACATCCCGGATATCGGCGGGCTGGACCACAGCATCCCCGCCGCCGTCCACGGGCAGTTCATGCCCGGCGCCGACGACACCTGGGTGCCCAACCCCGGCTTCGAGGTCCCCAACCCCTCCCTCCCCGGCGCGGCCACTCCCTGAACACGTACCCCCCCCCCCCACGCGCCGGCGAAGGTGGCTCTAGTAGCTCGATCAGTCGTCTCGTCTCGCGCCGCCCTTCGAATAATACTCTGCTACGTATAGCTAGCCGTGCTTGCCTTGCTGCATCCACGCATGGATTTGTGTGGTCCGTCCCATGACTCTCTGCAGTTTGTGCTCCAGTGAAGTGTGCACGCGCGATGCGTAGGAAGCATCAGATCTTTGGCCCAGCTGGTCTTGGGAGTACTTATTATTAGCAGCTTGTTTCACGGTCACTATTATTATTATTACAAATAAAGTTTGCTGGATGTAGTTATCATTATCTATCGCTGTCAACTGTGCATTGCCATGCTTCTTTAACGTGAAACAGTGTATGCGGTGCACCAAAACCATATGGGTAGCAGCAGCACGCCTGAAGTTCGGGTAAGCAGCACTGTAAACGTACTCCTCTTAATTTGGGGGCAAAGGACGTGCCCTGTACTCATCTCCGTCCTGGTCTGGCCTTCTGGTGGCCTTAATTTTCTTCAGCTTTAATTAATTTCTTTGTGTGACAAAAGGGGTTGGATGAATAAAGAGCGAGCGGAGGGGATTGGATCAGATACGACAGGTAGATGTGCCTGCCGATCCACCGGATGGACCACCTGTCGGGTGAGCAAAAAAAGATGGGTGCGCCACTGCGGCCATGCCTGTTCTAGTCCGACACCGTCCAGCCGAATTAATTACCACTAACGCTAAGATTTTCGTCCAAAGCATGACTATGAAGATCATGTAGCTCATACATGTTCGATCATATGGGTACCTATGTAACTACTAACTAGACCGGTGCCATAATGTACTCCCTCTCCATTCCTAAATAAATAAATTTCTAAAATTATCTTTTTTTAATGTTTACCCGAATTTATAAAAAAGAACATAAATATTTATGACACCAAATGATCATATTGTACAAAATATATTGTGGTGTATCTAATGATACCAATTTAGTGTCATAAATATTGACACTCTTTTCTATAAATTTATGATTTAGTCAAACTTATTTTTTTTACTTAAGACAGCTATAGAAATTGATTTATCCAGGGCAGATGAAGTGAAAATTTTGGTTCCATAGCTGTTCATAAATATGTTGCAAACACATGGATGGATTGCTTCAAGATACATGGGCACTGGGGATGCTGCAGCACCAATAGCACCTGTCCCGGATTGCAAATTGAGCCTAGCTCAGCAAGTGAAACCTATCCACCATGTCAAAGACCCCGTTCGCTGGTCCGAAACTTGGCTGAAAAACACTGTTCCGGCTGAATTATTGTGAGAGAAAAATACTGTTCCAGCTGAAAAAAGAAGCTGAACAAGCCGAATATGGGGTAAGCCAAACATGACCTTCTTTAGAATTTTACGATGTGTTTTTAATGTTAGGAGACATGGTACTATGATCACTTGATCATTTCGTTAACTTTTTATATCCAGCATGATCGAGCAACATGCACTGCAATTTGCATGCTGCGCAAAGAAAACTGATCCGAGATAGGCGGCCTAAGCACCGGTGTCATGTGCAGCCCACGAATAGGTGATAGGTCGTTGCTAATTGGGCTCTTGTTTGTAGCTACACTATTATCTATTCATACGGCCATCCATTGCTAATTGGGCTCTTTGTTGCGGCTATAGTATTATCTACACCCTTTTTTTGTGACTGTATTATCTACAGCTTCGGTCCTATCCTACCCATTTTCACACTTTGAAAACGCTCCGTTTAATGGAACTTGTTTTCTGCTAAATTCTGCCACTCCTTCATCAAAAGAAAATAACGCAGATACTGAGAATCAGGTGATGGAGCGACATGGCTCTTATATGCTCTATCTATTCCTAGAATCAATGTTTTTCATCATAGACCAAAAATCAAAAGGTTTATTGGCCCTAATGTCGGTACACAAGTTAATGTTCCCTGCATAGGTCAACAATCAGCTTATTCGTTTGGCCGTGGCTTATCGTAAACGATCGTAAATTTTCAATCAAAACAGTATTTTTCTCTCACAAACTAGCCAACAATACTTCATAAACCAACAACAATACGAATCAGCCAACCGACCATCACGAGCCGTTCCACCTACCCGCAACGAACCGAGCGATTTCCCCGTCCCGCATCCAAAAGCACCCCCTTCCCCTGCCCCGACGCAACTGGCAGCCTAGCAGCGACCAGCGACCAGCGACTCCCCCACTCGCCGGCCACCAGTAGTTCCTTGCTTCCCCATCCACACACACACACCGCCGCACACCAGCGCACCCCCCCCCCCCCCCCCCCCCCCAAACGACCGGGACCAAACTCTGATCTCCACCATGCAGGCGGACGGGGACGCGCCGGCGCCGGCCGTCCACTTCTGGGGCGAGCACCCGGCCACGGAGGCGGAGTTCTACGCGGCGCACGGCACGGAGGGCGAGCCCTCCTACTTCAGCACGCCCGAGGCGGGCGCCCGGCGGCTCTTCACGCGCGCGTGGAGGCCCCGCGCGCCCGAGCGGCCCAGGGCGCTCGTCTTCATGGTCCACGGCTACGGCAACGACGTCAGCTGGACGTTTCAGTCCACGGCGGTCTTCCTCGCGCGGTCCGGGTTCGCCTGCTTCGCGGCCGACCTCCCGGGCCACGGCCGCTCCCACGGCCTCCGCGCCTTCGTGCCCGACCTCGACGCCGCCGTCGCCGACCTCCTCGCCTTCTTCCGCGCCGTCAAGGCGAGGGAGGAGCACGCGGGCCTGCCCTGCTTCCTCTTCGGGGAGTCCATGGGCGGGGCCATCTGCTTGCTCATCCACCTCCGCACGCGGCCGGAGGAGTGGGCGGGGGCGGTCCTCGTCGCGCCCATGTGCAGGATCTCCGACCGGATCCGCCCGCCGTGGCCGCTGCCGGAAATTCTCACCTTCGTCGCGCGGTTCGCGCCCACGGCCGCCATCGTTCCCACCGCTGACCTCATCGAGAAGTCCGTCAAGGTGCCCGCCAAGCGCATCATTGCAGCGCGCAACCCTGTGCGCTACAACGGCCGCCCCAGGCTCGGCACCGTCGTCGAGCTGTTGCGTGCCACCGACGAGCTGGCCAAGCGCCTCGGCGAGGTCAGCATCCCGTTCCTTGTCGTGCACGGCAGCGCCGACGAGGTTACCGACCCGGAAGTCAGCCGCGCCCTGTACGCCGCCGCCGCCAGCAAGGACAAGACTATCAAGATATACGACGGGATGCTCCACTCCTTGCTATTTGGGGAACCGGACGAGAACATCGAGCGTGTCCGTGGCGACATCCTGGCCTGGCTCAACGAGAGATGCACACCGCCGGCAACTCCCTGGCACCGTGACATACCTGTCGAATAAGCATTCCAGGCTGTTCAGAATCCGATGTATCGATTACACAAGAAAAATGGTTTCATGTACAACGATTCTTATATATGCTATATATACTCCGTATTTGACTATAAACTGTCTAGTCAAGTTTAGTGGCTTGGATATACAAAATGTTGGTTGCCTGATCAGTGTAAAAGAATGCTGCAAATACTTGGGGTCGATAATATCAGCTCTCTTCGGGGGCTATCGATGGCAGCACAAGGCGTTCTCTGCCCTGTACAAGCTTGGCAGAACGAATTTTATCTCCGGTCTTAATCTGGGACAGAACATCTCTTCCATCCGTGGTATACCTGCAATTGTTTGGATATAAGCATAAAATTTCTTACAGCGTCCTTATTCACAATGGAATAGATCAATTTTGCTACTCAATGTTCACGTAATGAAATCAGTCACGACTTACCCGAAAACTGAAAATTGTCCCTCATCAAACGATATTCCTCCTAAGCCAGACTACAGAAAAGAAAGAGAAACATATTAACTCACATATCTATACACAATTCATGCTTCTACAGATTATTACAGGCTGGAGAAGCGACTTGTTACTTATTATATTAGTAGACTGGGCATTCAAACCCTTTGTATGACCTGGCAGAGTCTGGTCTGTTATCTGAATACCTATATTCAGCTTTATGTTTAAAGAAAAGCAAATATGGTTTAAAGTAGGTACACTATTCAACAAAGTACACTCAAATTTGATCTTTAAATTGGATTGTAAAAATATATAATTCTGGCCATTTTGTTACTCACGTTTCTCTTGTCATAAAGATAGAAAAAGAACTGTGTTGGTGAGGAGTATTCATCTGAATCCACACTATGTGCCATGGCAACAGCACCATAGACCGACATCGGCAGGACTGGCAATTCTCCATCCTAGAATAGATGAAGCAAAAGAAATGAATTACAGCAGAGGAGACCTTCACCTAAAGAACAGAGATATATGCTTAAACTTCCATCGCCACTAAACCAGTCTAGGAGAGTGACTGACCTGAATGCTTAGTGGAGTTCTGTACAATGGTTCGAATTGTCCTGCTGGCTTGACCTCTAATGGAACAGTATACCCGTTTTTTCCAGTCTCATTATCAGCAATAATTGCCTGGCTTGCACATTTAAGTGTTACCCCGTCATATGCCCCATCCAAGACCTGAAGGAAGGTTGCTACATTGAATGAGAACTGGTAATAAGAACAAAGAACTCGTAAAGTAAAACTTCAAGAATTGTAAATATGTTACAGTAAGATTCTGGAAAACCCCTCTTCAATAAAGATATTTTTTTGTTCACACCCGGCGTTCTTTTACCTGTTGTTTTGGACATCGTCTTTAATACACGTCTTTTGTTTATTTTTTCTAAACATTTGCTACTAAAAGCTACTGAAGAGATCTTCATATGCTAATATCATTTTTGCTTGACAAACTTAGTACTTTTGTGTTTTATAGTGGTCAAAGTAAGTACCATTATTGTTCCAAGAAAGGAGTGAGAATAAAAGTTTACAATTTGGGAATTTCCCCAAAACAACCAGGAGCAAACAATAAGATGGGGTCAGAGCCAAGCTACCTTACCAATTTTGCAAAGTTTCCAGCAGTCAGTGGGGCAGAGTACCCATCAATAATGACCTACATTAGTAAACAACCAGCACCCATCATAATTCTCCAGATGGCATGACAAATTGTAGCAGCAACTACTATGTCTATAGGTCTTATAATTAACGCATCAGAAGAGTGAAGTTTATGCACAACTATTAGATCCATTACAACACTTACAAAAGTACAACAGATTATTCTCAGAACAAACGGTGTGGGGAAAAAATGCTAGAAAAGTTTTGAGTAAAAACTGCAGATTAATAGCTTTCCATGGACTACAACTTTTTGATGCCACTGTTATCTACCTGAATCGTAGCAACACTTTTCGGTTCACCGCCACCAGTTGGAAAGAATGTTGAACCATCACCTTTTTCAACTGTGAATTCAACAACTCCTCTTCCTGTTAGCCTATTAATAGCAAGCTGTTTAAACTAAATTTCATAAAAAATCGTTTGTCAGACATTGTAGAACTGCATGCTCAATTTACGCAAACACCCCCAGAAGCTGAACATTTCAATTGACATTAGATCCTACATCTACTTTTTTTGCGAAACATGTTGTGCAGTTTATTCTTAATGTACTCAAAATTAACTGTGATAAGGATTTAACACTGATACTGAGAAATTCAAAAGGAACGATGTTGTCACCCATTCTACCAACCACTAACTGAACTTCAACCATTTCAAATCCTATATGACGGCAACAAAATTTTTAGCAACTCACAGACAATCTATGTTCAATGGACATGGTTATAAAATAACTAGCAAGTGTTTTGCACTAGCAGACTTGATATCAGAACAGTGTGAAAATAGTGGTAAATTGATGTTGTTATTATCATTGAACACTGCAATATAGAATTAGATGAGGTTTTGCAACGCACGTGTGGATTTCAAATTAAATTTCTATAGGGCAGCCTCGATCCCTTATCACTAACATCAAGCAGCTCAAGCAGTTGGTATTCTCATGCTTAACCCCTGCACTGAACATATGTATATAACTATGCCCTGCATGATCAAATTCCATATCAACTACATTCAGCAAAGTTATGATCCAGAACCTGTGCTAGTTTAGTTGGAAAAAGAAAAACAATTATGAAAAAAAAATTGCAAGCATGACAGAAATAGAATTTAGAGCTTAAGAGAAAATCAAGAAAGTGTCACCTTGGATATTCTAAGTACTGTTGGGGCAGGAGAAAGGACAGACCAGGAGCCTATTCAAAGGGGGGAAATAACGTTTCAAGTAATCAGAATGGTCACTGGAACCGAATTCCTTATTCTAAGCAATGTCTAAATTCTATCAAACAGTCTATGGGTTCACGGAGGTACCTGTAGCAGCTCCAATTCAGCAACAGTATCAAGTGACGAAGCAAGTGCTATAGAAAGTTTGTCAGGGTCATTCTCCTTAATATATTTCAAGAGAGTCTGAAAACCACCCTGCAGATGATGTGAAATAGCTTAGATCATGCAACAAGAATAAAGATCATGGCTAAATACAGGTAAAAAAAATGGGTTCATGTTTGTTCCGTGAACTACATTTTGCACCCTTAGCATTTTTTAGTTACCTTCTCTTCGAGTAGTGAAGTATATAGCTTGGCACCCTCCTCCTTATGCTCTGCAGGAATGCTTCCCAGGATCGCCTCCTTGTTGTCCATTGCTATCTGCACAAGAGCACAGAGTGGTATATGTATGAAGTGCAATCCTATCAAGTGGAACTGGCAAGTGCACTGCAAAAGGCCAATGCCCAGATCAAGCATGTGCCATCAGTCTGGATAGCTCCAGGAATTAGTTACTCTGAACTCTGAAGAGCAACCAGGAAAAAAATAATAACATGCCATGGAGACAGACAATTTACTTTCATGGACTTCTTCACATCGCTCTCCATGGAACCGTATGGCTTCCTCTGTGGTATCCTCAACAAATAGGAAATATCCTCCAGCGATTCCTGCCAAATGCAGCAATGTAAGGCAACGCCCAGACGGAAGAATCGAATAAGCAAACCTACATGCAAATCCTGAGGAGCAGGTAAACCTGTATAGCCTTCATGTTCGGGTTAGCGGGGATCGCCCTCCTCAGGGCCAGCTCCCCGGTCCTCGGCACCTTCGTGTCAGGTGAGTAAAGCACCGCATTCACCGGCAGCGACACGGAAATCTGGGCTACGATGGCGAGCGCCGCGGCCGCGCCCCTCAGCCACTCCAGAACCCCCTCATCCTACATGAAACCCACCGTGCCAGTAAGGCAACAAACGCTGCAAACTCGAGAGCTATGTGATATGCCCACCTCAGCCACGAAAGAGGGATGGTGCGTCCGGCGGTGAGAGGCGCTGATGACCCGAGCGCGAGCGCCGCGGCGATGGAAGCTAAGCTGCTCGTGGCCACTGTAGCTGGCCGCCACGGGGCCAGGGGCGTGAGACGCAGGTCGGGAGCCGGCGAGCGTCATCGCGGCTACGCACGACGCCATGGACCGGTGTGCGGGGGATTGGAAGGGAATGGTGGCCGTCGCTGCCGTCGCCGTCGAGGCAGTGGTCGCCGTCTATTCCCAGCCAGAAAGCTGCAATCCGGTTCGAACTGGCTAGGCACCTCCAGCTGGGCTTCTCTTGAGCTACGGGCCGGCACGGCCCAAAGTCTCAACATGGAGGGTTTTGATCACGTTTCGTGAAGCCCAAAATCTCAACGTTGAGGAGGATTTTAATCATGTAATATTCATGGTTTCAAGCTGATATGATTTGGTTTCTCACAACCCAAAGAAAAAATAAGGAGCGCCTGTCTTCAAAACAGCATTATTAGTCCCAAGCGAGAATTTTCAGGAAAAAAACATAGACTACAACATCACATAAAAAAGACAGATTATAATATCACAGGAAAAAAAAGATTACATCACAGAAAAAAAAAGATTACAATATCAGAATTCACAAAACCCCCTTATTGGCGGCACGCCACACGGTACAAATAAATAAGGGATAATTGTCTGTTGGACATCCAAAGTGATGGCCCTTTGCTGGCGGACACCCACTTTGGAGCATTTTGCCAGAAGACGCTCTGGTTCGGTGAAATTAGGCCACAGGACACCGCGAACCGGTTGCAGCCGGTTGAGGAGAGAGAACAGCGGTGAAATGACATTCTTGCCCCTGCCGCTTTCGTCTTCCTCTCTCCCTTTCTCTGGTTTTTTCTGTTTCCCGTCCCCGCCACCCTCTCCGCCTCCCGCACCCGCCGTCGCTGATGCTCCGGTGGCGGCCATCATCGTGGAGCTGAGTCAACTAATGTACATCAAGGTGAACACGGACGTGATGCCGTACATGACGCTACTGATGCTGGGCGTGCAGGCGGTCGGATACAGCGTGCCACTGATCACCGGCGCCGAGGCCCTGTTCGCCCGCATCGCCACGGGCTCCGACGACGTCGTCGTGCCGCCGTGGTAGGAGGTGGACAAGAGCAGTCTGTATTGGACCATCGACTGCATCGTTAAGATCCTCATCCTCGCCGTGTTCCTACTGACGCTCCGATTGGCGCAGAAGGTGTGGCGGTCGCGCATCCAGCGGCTGACACGGTTGCCGCTGGAGCTCGGCCGCGTGCCGAGCGACCGAAAGGTGCTCGTCTACAGCCTCGGCGTGCACCTGGTGGGCTTCATGGTGGTCCTGGCGGCGCAATACGTGAACGTGTACAGCCGGCCGGTGCGGGACGACGGGTCGTACATGGACGCGCGCAGGAAGACGCATGCGCTGCGGGAGTGGGCGGTGACGCTGGAGGAGTACATCGGCATGGCGCAGGACTTCTTCCTGCTCCTGCAGGTGATCGGCAACGTGGTGTGTGAAAGGACCTAGGATGTCGCCTAGAGGGGGGTGAATAGGCGTTTCTGAAAAATCAACACCTTTAAAAGCGGAAACGATTAGTAATAGGAGTTTCCAAAATGGAAACTCCAAATCAAAGTAATACAACCCCTCACAAGTTAGCCACAAAGTATATAAAAGATACTAGATAAACCTAGGGAGCCAAACAGTGGCAACCAAAGAGTTGAATCAAAATGCACTAGTCAGTTAATGTCGGAAGTCCCGACAGTTTGGGTCAGAACTTCCGATGTGTCAGAAGTCCCGACGTTTGGGTCAGAACTTCCGACGTGTCAGAAGTCCTGACAGTTTGGGTCAGAACTTCCAACGCAAACTGTCAGCACTTCCGACCCCTACGGGAAATGAACTACAAGTGCTAAAATGAACTTTGTGATGCCGATAACTTACAAACCCACTTCCTAGTGGTAAGGTAAGGTGTTGGGTCACTCTCTTGATGTTGATAAGCCACCACTCCGTAGATCGAGTCCCAAACCCTAAGAAATAGCTAGAGAGAGGGAGACAACCAAATACAAGTAATTTCGAGCAAATCACAACAACAACAAGCACGCGGGAGACAAGAATTTATCCCGAGGTTCGGTAGCCCCACAAAGAAGCTCCTACGTCCTTGTTGTTGAGGTGACCACTTAGGTCGGAGTCTCTTCCACCTCCTTGCCTCACTCAAGGATACCACAAAGGTCACTTGAGTTTCTTCACTAGAAAACAAGGGTAATACAAACTTCTCAAGGCTCTTCCACAAGATGGAAGCTCTTGGGCGACGCCTCGCCGGCTGAGGGAAAATCCCCAAGAGTAACAAATGCAAATCAAACCGGCTTGACGAAGAAATCAAGTGCTCAAGCTTGCTCAAAGTGTTTTTCTCACTCAATCCACTCTCCAATCACTCAAACCCTTTAGGAATTGAAGTTGGAGGCAAAGGAGAGAAGAGTGGCGAGCCTAGAATGCTTGGGGGCTGTTTTGGCCGAGTGTTTGTTGCAATGAAATGAGTGGGCAACGGTTAGAATAGAGGAGACGGGTATATATACTCCAAGGCAAAATCTAACCGTTCAGATCTACGTCGGGAGTTCCGACGCAGATCTCGGGACTTCCGACGTATGAAGAAAACACTGTTCATGCGAGGTCAAAGTCCACTCGAGACAGCCAACGTCGGGACTTCCGACGAACATCGGGACTTCCGACGGTCGGAACTTCCGACGAACGTCGGGACTTCCGACGTGCATAGTCAGCAGGTCAGTAGAACCATCGATGCCGGGACTTCCGGCTTGGGTCGGGACTTCCGACTGTCGGGAGTTCTGACTCACGTCGGGACTTTCGACGTCCACAGTCATCGCACAGGCAGTGACTGGGAGTCAGCACTTCCGACAAGAGTCATGACTTCCGACTATCGGGAGTTCCGGCTTACGTCGGGACTTCCGACACTGACAGTCACAGAAAATTATTCTTTGTGCTCGTGAAGTGCTAGAGTGTCTCTCTTTTGATTTAATTATTATGCTTGAGCACTCTATCTTCCTCAGACCACCTAAACTTGCATCCCTCTTAATAGTACGGCATACCTATTAACTCAAGATCAAAAGAAAAACAAAATTAAACCTTTTGAGTTGATCTTCTTTAAATTGATGCCGTGTCTTTCAATCTTCATCAAGTGAGGGTGCCAACATGTCAATATTGATCTTGTCACTTGAGCATAGCCATCTTGAGCATGTGACTTGATTCCATTCATCAAATATGAATAACTCCAAATGCATCAAGTCACTTTAATCAACTTGTCCAATATAGATTTGATCCTTCACATTAATATGACCATCTTAGCTTGATTAGTACCTCAACTAAATGCAAGTACTTTCTTCTTCACCCTAGCTAGGTTCTTCGGCCACCAAGCCGTCGCTTGCCCTTCACCCTTGCTTAGTACCTCGATGCCTTTCCTTGCTATCTTCATCATCTCAAGCCATTAAGTCACATCTTGTGTTGAATCATTCATTCATATGTATTATTATCTTTTTCATTTCAATTTAGCAAGCTTCAAATATGAGACCATTCCATATGCAATCCCTCATGTCTCATTAACTAATACTCACGAGCTTGCTTTCACATAGTATATGGAAATCCCACAATAAACAAGCATTTGCATGAATTCCATTTGTATTGTTGTCTTGTGCTTGAACTAGATTGTTTATACAACAACACTTCATTTTGGTTTTCATTAAGTACCTGTGAGATAACCTATTACCTGTCCACACTTAGCAAACGGGTTAGTTCTTTAATCACGTTGTCATTCAATCATCCAAAACCCACTAAAGGGCTAGATGCACTTTCAATCTCCCCCTTTTTGGTGATTGATGACAACTTGATTAAAGCTTACAAAATGATATAAACATTTAAACTTTTGGGTTCAATGATTTATGAGAGGCTCCCCCTTAATATGTGCTTATGATTAGAATTCACAAAATGATCTCAAATGTCAATTGCACATACTAAAATATATAGGAGACTCCCCCTAAATTATTTCATTCGTGGGGTGCATGTGTGTGTGACAAAGTTAAACCGTGATGCATATGAAAAGATATATCACACAAGAATAAATATAAAGGCATCACATCAAATATTTTCATTCTAGCAGGCATAGTCCTTATGAAAATAAATATAACACATGTAATTCACACATAGCACTCATTACACATTTTCTCAAGTCCAGAAACCACCGATATATAAAAAAGATCATGTCTCAAGAGATACATAGATAAAGCATAAGTGAGTCTCATCTCTCACATGATACAATCTATCTCAAATCCAAGATACATCAATGAAGCTCAAAAATAAGAACCGACAGCCTGCAGTACATATCTTCAGGTACAAAGATAAGCAAATGAAACTATCCTAAAGCTTTAATCAGTCTCTCTCCCCCTTTGTCATCTATCACCACAAAGGTCCAACAATGACATACTAAGGACAAAGGGGCTACAAGCTGTCACACAAAGCACAAAGGGTGCTTAAGGTTCAAACTTTGTACTAATCTCTTCCTTTGTATTAAACTCTCCCCCTTTGTCATCTTAAAGAGGTTGTACTTGTCATTTGTTTGCAATTCAAAATAGATCAAGTACATGGGTTTACTAGCTCATGAACAAACTCATACACTAACCACTAGATCATATAATCATTCAAGCAATAGTGGTAGTCTATGAATCTAAAAATTTTCATTTATAATGCATGATCCTATAAGCATGTACTATATGCACTAACCGCATACTAGTAAGGGATGAAAAATGATCATGCACAATACAATGATACCTTTGCTATATTGGAGAGGAAGATAGTCATATAGATTTCAATTCATTTCTCTAATAGCACCATAAAGTCCAATTATAAGCTTGGTGAAGACCAATAGATACCAATTCTTTGAATTCCTATTCTTCACCCATATGAATTGAGAATCACTAATGATCAACTGCACTCTTCTTGTTGTGGTTGGCTTGCTTCTTCTTTGATCATTGCTTGCTTGAGAGAACTAAAAGATGCACCACTTGTAATACCACTTGAAATTTTATGATACCACTTGAAATTTCATGACTTGTTCTCTTTTGGGTGTTGCTTGCTTTCTAGACCAATCTCTTGATTTTTTTCAACCAAGTACCTCAAATGTCCCTTTAGATTACCACTTCAATTTTAGCCATCCAAGCCTAGGGCGAAGTGACCTCTCTCCAAAGAACCATCCTTGATACTCACTTGAAATAACTTAAATGAAAACCACTTGAACCACTTGAAAGATTTTGTTTGATTGATTCATATTGTTGGACTTAAATTGATGAATAACTTTGAATCCTTCTTTAAGTCCTTTTCTTTCTACTTGTTTAAGTCCTCTTATTTCTATCAAAAGATCTCCAATTATCACTAGAACTTAAACTTCATCTTCATCTTGATCTTGGTCTTGATCTCTAGCTTGAGTACCAAGTGTGTACCAGATACACTCTTCAAACAAATTGTCTTGTACTCATCATTTGTCATACTTCTATCTCAAACCAAAACCAAAACATAGGTACCTCAATCACTTATAGATATGATTCTAATTTGAGGACCTTTGAATCTAAGTGACTTTTGATCAATCCAATAATTGTCACTTTCCTGGCAGATTCTGTACTCTTCAAAGAATAAATCATATCTCCCAAAGTACATATCCAAAAACCACAAAATTTGGTGAAGATGTGACACACTAAGTCTTCTAGTAGCTGTAAAAATTTTAGCTTCTTTTGACTTCTATATTGCTACCAGATTTCATATCTTTCCACACTACTACATGCTGAAAACTGCTGCACTATAGCTGACAAGATCTACTCCAAATCCGAAGTATCACTTATCCAAATCTCATGAAATTTGCACAGCAACTAACACCATAAGTGTAGAGCATGCAGGCCAGATTTCAAGTCAATACAAATAGATTTGGTTACTCAAACATGTCTATGATCACTGCTACCTCAGATTTTCAATATTGGACATATTTCAATAATTGAGCTATTTTTCTCCAATTTGAACCAAACTTGAAATCAACTTGTTTGAATACTCTCACAAGACATATGTCCATTCAAACCACTTACTAGAAGAAATCTTATGAACATATCCAATCAAACCAACTTCAAACTTGATTACTTAAGCATTTAATCCATTCAAACATCTCATAGCAAGCAACATATGCATATATATCCAATTCAATTAACTCATATGCACCCAAATAAACTTTGATCAACAAGAGATATACCTTGATAGCTTATGATCATCTTTGCAAGCTTCAACTCCACTTATTTGCAGGCCTTCAAATATATCAATAAATTCCCACAACTTGAATATGACACTTATATGTTGATAGCATATGGACTTCACTCAATTTTGACTTGGCATTGGGATAGAATTGCACTAGGTTTCAATACTTGACTCAACATAAGATGAACAATAATAATTTCATTAAATCAGGTCTCCAATGCCATGGTACCTACAAACGATCATCCACTTTTCGATGGTACCCAAACTAGTTTGGGTCCTCTCATGTTAGACGCAACATACTTAGGCATAGCCTTAGTATGAATAGCGGAATTTTTGCAATACTAACCAATAAGGTACAATAACAAACCTTCCTAGGCATAATATTTGCATCAATTGAAATAGGTTTAGGATTCTCACTTAGGGGACATGAATTAGCCAAGAATTGATTTTCTCTTTTTCGAATATTTGGCAAAATTATGATTTTCAAAAACTTGAGAGAGATTTTAGACGGACATAGGGATTTTTATGGACTTGAGAGAACCATGTCACATGTGATTAGACAAATAATCAACCAAGGGTAGCAATAATCACAATATGACATGACTAGGTCACAAAGACCCAAAAACCACATGATTTTCAAAAACCACACCACCTACACATGCTAGTTAGGGATTTTGAAAAACATCTATCCTATATCACACAAATGCACACACTAGCATATAAAGGGCCTTAGATGCACTTACAATGCATGTATGTAAATACATACCTTTGTCTTGAGCCCACAATATCACCACTGAGATAATACATGGCATGACAATATCATGTTGACCTCACTTGTCAAATAATCATACCATATATGAAATCAATTTTCATCCAAAGGACTACAAATAATACTAGATAAATTTGTTAGTCCACAATGGTGCAAAATAGAAACTGAGCTCCTCCTAAATAAGTACCACAAGTAATTTGAATGACTTTCAACAAGCACTTTATTCTTTTAAGAATTTGGGAGTCAATTTTCTATTTTGACCAACACAAAGTAATTTGCCATATTTAAATTTCGTTGAGACATACTCACAACCCACTTAGGTTTGATAGATCACAAGCTTCTGAGCAAATTAAGGATATATGAAATCATATGGATCAAACCTCAATTGCATCCCAATTAGTGCTCTGGTTCCTACCATACCAGACACGTCCGGTAGACATACCGGACACGTCCGGCATGTGAAGAACATAAACAATTTTCCTTTCTACCCTGGCCATACCAAACATGTCTGGTAGGCGCAGGACAGAAATAATTGAAGCGCTGCTTGTGATTCTTCGTTTTAGCTCTAGTACTTCTTGTATGCCTGCATCTGAACAAATGCATTGCTCTACTAGAGAGCCATTAAAAGCATCACATGGCAAATATGATAATGATTAAATAAAACTAATTAGTCACTTCTAATTATTTCACAAATATGCTTATTTGTGAGCCATTGAGCACTAAACACAAAGTGGCTATCCTATAAGGTCTTTAGGTACTTGTTACCAATGGTAGAGATGAAGTAAACGATATGGTCATTGATTTATCTTCGGGTCAACCATATATGAGATTATGATAAGAATTGATTGATAGATTGAGTGAATATTTTCAATTTGCTTGCTCAACCACCCCGAAGCTTTCATCTCACCACCAAGTACCTACATTATCAACCTAAGCACATTTTGGTACCCAACTCTTGTTGGGTCCTTTTGGGTTAGTCAACAAGTGCTTAGGCACCCAAATGGCCTTAGTACTAGTTTGTGGTGAACACATCACCTTGCTAGTGCTAATTCTATTTGTGGTCTTCCTAAGCATATTATCATAAACAAATGTGTTCGGCTTAGGGATGTTACCATTTGGGCAATCATAGCTTAGATGCCCCTTTCTTCCACAAGCATAGCATATGCGACCTTTATTTGCTCTATGCTTGTTTTGCTTGTATGGACATCCATCAACCTTGTGACCCATCTCATTGCAACCATAGCATCTTCTTGTTGCAACTTGGGCTTCCTTTCTTGCCTCCTTGTACATTAGGCATTTCTTGATTGGATGCCCCAACTTCTTGCACATGAGATAAGTGCTTTGTCCATCACTTTTCCTTTGGTTGGCCAACTTGTTTGAGGCCGTTTGATCAGCCACTTCACACTTGTCGGCCCAACTCTTGTGTGGACACATGGTAATCTCATGTCCATTCACTCCACAACCATAGCATAGTCTTTTTCCATGTTTCTTGCTCTTGGTTGTGTTGGCCTTGCTTGAAATGTGATTCTTTTGTTGGGATTTGGAGGAAGCAAGGTTTGAACCCTTCTCAAGCTTCTTCACCATGTTAACACGGTTATCTTGAGAAGGTTGTGCTCTCTCCTTACCCTTCAATCGAATCACGTCATTTTTTAGCCTTTCCACTTCTTCCTTAAGCTCTACATTTTCTACAAATTTTTGCTCAATCGAAGATTGGCTTGCTTGAGAAGCACACTCATTAGCACAAGAAATATTCAATTGAGATTGTGTACAAGTGAGTGTGTGAGTAGGAGGTTGAGATGATTTTACCATTGTAATCACAACCTCATGAGCCACCTCAAGCATGATGCTTGATTCTACTAATTCTTCATGAGAGCACTTGAGATGAACATAGTTTGCTTGTAGCACATTATATTTGCTTGAGAGTTCATCTAATTTTGCCTTGAGCTCAAAGTTTTCCTTCTCTAGTTGTGAAACACTAGAAGAGGAGTTAGTAACTAAAGCATGCTCAATTGATAATTTTTCATACCTCTCATTTATGGCCTTTAGCTCTTGCAATTTGGAGATGAGAAACTTTTCTTGATTTTGAAGTGATTGCTCTTGTTTCTCATTCTCTTCCTCTAGCTCATCATTCTTCTCAACTAGCTTCATGAGAATGAGCTTGTCATTGTTGCTTAGATGATCAAGAGTGTAGCTATCTTCAATTTCAATATCACTCTCTTCTTGATCATCTACTCGTGCTATCTCCTTGGCTTGATCTTTCTTGCTAGCCTTCTTCTTGCTTTTCTTGGCCATGAGACACAAGTGATGAGTATCATGAGATACTGAGGTTGACTCATCACTTGGCCGCCACCGGGCTTGAGCCTCATCATCATAAACTGCCTGCTGTCCGGCTGCCTCAGCCATACCGAATGCGTCTGGTAGGGATACCGGACACGTCCGGCATGCGCTTGCAGACAGCGCAGTCACCTCGGCTTGCACCTCTTGCTCCGACTTGGCGCTCTTGAGATCTTGTGAGGCTTCTTCACTACATGAAGACATAATGGACATATTTTTCATTGACTCGACCTCAAGTGCATCATCGCATTTGGATTTTCCATATAACTCAATGAGTTTGGTCCAAATGAGATGAGCACTCTCCGGAGGTGGTTGTCCATTGAATATTGCCTCATCTTGAACCTCTGCACTCAATGTACTCAAAATGATATTAATAGCTTGAGCATTTAGTTGCACGCATATCTCTTCCTCTTTTGATAAATTCTTATAGTTGCTCCAATCAACTATAGGAAGAGGTATGCTTGCAAACACAATATGCTCAACAAGAGGACTAATATCTCTAAAAGCATTGAGTACATGAATTGACCAAGATAGAAAGTTTGAACCATCATTTTGGAGAAGCATCGGCTCCAACTCGATAGGTGTCGACATCCTTTTCTCACGGCGGTGAAGCTTTGGGTGAGAACCTCGCTCTGATACCAATTGAAAGGACCTAGGATGTCGCCTAGAGGGGGGTGAATAGGCGTTTCTAAAAAATCAACACCTTTAAAAGCGGAAACGATTAGTAATAGGAGTTTCCAAAATGGAAACTCTAAATCAAAGTAATACAACCCCTCACAAGTTAGCCACAAAGTATATAAAAGATACTAGATAAACCTAGGGAGCCAAACAGTGGCAACCAAAGAGTTGAATCAAAATGCACTAGTCAGTTAATGTCGGAAGTCCCGACAGTTTGGGTCAGAACTTCCGACGTGTCAGAAGTCCCGACGTTTGGGTCAGAACTTCCGACGTGTCAGAAGTCCTGACAGTTTGGGTCAGAACTTCCAACGCAAACTGTCAGCACTTCCGACCCCTACGGGAAATGAACTACAAGTGCTAAAATGAACTTTGTGATGCCGATAACTTACAAACCCACTTCCTAGTGGTAAGGTAAGGTGTTGGGTCACTCTTTTGATGTTGATAAGCCACCACTCCGTAGATCGAGTCCCAAACCCTAAGAAATAGCTAGAGAGAGGGAGACAACCAAATACAAGTAATTTTGAGCAAATCACAACAACAACAAGCACGCGGGAGACAAGAATTTATCCCGAGGTTCGGTAGCCCCACAAAGGAGCTCCTACGTCCTCGTTGTTGAGGTGACCACTTAGGTCGGAGTCTCTTCCACCTCCTTGCCTCACTCAAGGATACCACAAAGGTCACTTGAGTTTCTTCACTAGAAAACAAGGGTAATACAAACTTCCCAAGGCTCTTCCACAAGATGGAAGCTCTTGGGCGACGCCTCGCCGGCTGGGGGAAAATCCCCAAGAGTAACAAATGCAAATCAAACCGGCTTGACGAAGAAATCAAGTGCTCAAGCTTGCTCAAAGTGTTTTTCTCACTCAATCCACTCTCCAATCACTCAAACCCTTTAGGAATTGAAGTTGGAGGCAAAGGAGAGAAGAGTGGCGAGCCTAGAATGCTTGGGGGCTGTTTTGGCCGAGTGTTTATTGCAATGAAATGAGTGGGCAACGGTTAGAATGGAGGAGACGGGTATATATACTCCAAGGCAAAATCTAACCGTTCAGATCTACGTCGGGAGTTCCGACGCAGATCTCGGGACTTCCGACGTATGAAGAAAACACTGTTCATGCGAGGTCAAAGTCCACTCGAGACAGCCAACGTCGGGACTTCCGACGAACGTCGGGACTTCCGACGGTCGGAACTTCCGACGAACGTCGGGACTTCCGACGTGCATAGTCAGCAGGTCAGTAGAACCATCGATGCCGGGACTTCCGGCTTGGGTCGGGACTTCCGACTGTCGGGAGTTCCGACTCACATCGGGACTTCCGACGTCCACAGTCATCGCACAGGCAGTGACTGGGAGTCAGCACTTCCGACAAGAGTCATGACTTCCGACTGTCGGGAGTTCCGGCTTACGTCGGGACTTCCGACACCGACAGTCACAGAAAATTATTCTTTGTGCTCGTGAAGTGCTAGAGTATCTCTCTTTTGATTTAATTATTATGCTTGAGCACTCTATCTTCCTCAGACCACCTAAACTTGCATCCCTCTTAATAGTACGGCATACCTATTAACTCAAGATCAAAAGAAAAACAAAATTAAACCTTTTGAGTTGATCTTCTTTAAATTGATGCCGTGTCTTTCAATCTTCATCAAGTGAGGGTGCCAACATGTCAATATTAATCTTGTCACTTGAGCATAGCCATCTTGAGCATGTGACTTGATTCCATTCATCAAATATGAATAACTCCAAATGCATCAAGTCACTTTAATCAACTTGTCCAATATAGATTTGATCCTTCACATTAATATGACCATCTTAGCTTGATTAGTACCTCAACTAAATGCAAGTACTTTCTTCTTCACCCTAGCTAGGTTCTTCGGCCACCAAGCCGTCGCTTGCCCTTCACCCTTGCTTAGTACCTCGATGCCTTTCCTTGCTATCTTCACCATCTCAAGCCATTAAGTCACATCTTGTGTTGAATCATTCATTCATATGTATTATTATCTTTTTCATTTCAATTTAGCAAGCTTCAAATATGAGACCATTCCATATGCAATCCCTCATGTCTCATTAACTAATACTCACGAGCTTGCTTTCACATAGTATATGGAAATCCCACAATAAACAAGCATTTGCATGAATTCCATTTGTATTGTTGTCTTGTGCTTGAACTAGATTGTTTATACAACAACACTTCATTTTGGCTTTCATTAAGTACCTGTGAGATAACCTATTACCTGTCCACACTTAGCAAACGGGTTAGTTCTTTAATCACGTTGTCATTCAATCATCCAAAACCCACTAAAGGGCTAGATGCACTTTCAGTGTGGCGGATCAACTGCAGGCCGCTGAAGAAGAGCTACTACGTCGGCATGACGGTGGTGCGGCTGCTGCCGCACCTGTATGACTACATCAAGGCGCTGGCCATCAACCCCTACTTCACCGAGGAGTACGAGTTCGTGAACACGATCTGGACTTCTACTCCCGGTTCGGCGACGTGGCGATCCAGCTCGTGGCCGTCGCTCTAGCTACCGCCGTGTACGTGCAGCAGCGATGGAACTACATAATCATCAGCAAGACCGTGAAGACACAGTAGAAGAAGTTGTAGCACCTCGGGTCTAGGGTGTACAAGCGTCTACCGTCCATGTCGGCAGAGGTGCGGCCCACCGGAGGCGCGAGGCTGGGGCGCGGCACCGAAGCGGGCCGCCGGAGGCACGGGCGTCGCGACGGCGTGATGCGTGACGGCGGGTGCGGGAGGCAGAGAGGGTAGCGGGGACAGGAAACAGAAAAAAAAAGAGAAAGGGAGAGGGGAAGAAAAAACAACAGGGGCAAGAATGTCATTTCACCGCTGTTCTCTCTCCTTAACCGGCTGCAACCGGTCCGCGGTGTCCTGTGCCCTAATTTCACCGAACTAGAGTGTCTTCTGGTAAAATGCTCCAAAGTAGGTGTCCGCCAACAAATAATCATCACTTTAGATGTCCAATAGACAATTATCCCAATAAATAACTGAGCGCGCATCGTCGCTCAAGCAAGTTCCTTGCCTATACCTTGAATACAGTCGCATAGGCAGCTCACGATGTCGCCGTTCGCGTGCTCTTAAGCCCGACTTGATCCACTTCTTTTTTTATCCGGAACAGTGTTTTTCTCTCACAAATTATTTCAAATTCCTCCAAAATTCCTCCGAGCAAACGGCGCCGATGTCCAAAGGTCCCCGTCATTCATAGTCCATGCTGTGGTTGCAAGGTTCGTCAGTTTCATCGCACTCGCAGGCTTCCACGATGAAATCGCGGTAGTAAGTGGTTTCTCCGCTCCCAAGAGTGTACGTGGCATCACCACGACACTCGTACCTGAAGTAGAGAGTATCGGCAGCGATATCAAAGGCGTCTAGTGGTACAGAAACCGTGCGGTATACAGCAATCGGTTGGACTTATACGGTCGTATACAATCGTGGATTATAAGTTAAAATAGTAATTTTTTTTAC
Organism: Miscanthus floridulus; assembly: GCF_019320115.1. NCBI lineage: Eukaryota > Viridiplantae > Streptophyta > Magnoliopsida > Poales > Poaceae > Miscanthus > Miscanthus floridulus. The sequence goes on along the minus strand of NC_089583.1, from coordinate 108,861,006 downwards.
ACCAAATTAACCAAACTAGCTAATAGTAAATAATTCAAGATCATTTACGACAAAACGAACAGGCTGATTATACTTATACTTGAGTGTTTTTTGATCCGCGCTCACTCGATTTCGTCCTGCACGTCAGATGCACCATGGATGCTCACGCCTGGGCGCGTGAGGGAGTGCAGCGCCCTGCCTGGGCCCACGCGCCGCATCTCTTTAGGCCGTGTCTGTGTGTTCTTAAATCTGATTTAATCCATTTTTTTATTTAAAATAATATTTTTCTCTTACAAATTCTTTAAGATTCATCTTCCTCGAACGAACGGGACTCCAACCGTTGAAACCATCCGACACACAAGCATCACCCCTGCACCGGTGTTGGAGATCGTGACCCTGTGCCTTAAAAGCAACAACTGCTGAGCCCACCATTCAGCAGAGAGAAAGAGAAGAATGGGCAGGGGTGGCCATTGTTCCTGATATTAGTTGCATATTATATTTTATTAGACCATATTTTGCTACATGTGTATGATGTAAATTCTATGTTTAATTGGTGTAAATTTATTATTTGTAAATGACAATGTCCATTTGGATTACTTGAACACTTCTCTGATCTTTTTTTGCTCATTTTTGTTTGTCTGTATGATTTATTTTTTCACAACAACTTTTTGATTTATTTGTTTCTCTTTGAAATCTTCAAATTTGGTTTCCATCGAAATTATCTGGTTATTTTTCTGCCTTTTTTATTTGTTGTCGGTATGTTTTATCTGCTTTTTCTTTTGAATTTCTGACAATTTGCATTCCATAGTAATTATTTGGCAATTTTTTGTTATTTTATTATTTGATTCTGCATCGTTAGATTTGGATCCAGCGGCTATAAGAATCGAGTGATTAGCTAGAATGTGTCACCCGATTACTTTGTTGTTAGGATTCGAGTGTTTTAAGACGCCATGACACTCGAGTGAGACATGTCTCGCAAACGCCCGACCCTCTGTGTATACAGACCCGCGGTATCAGCCCATGAACACCGCCCGTCCACAGAAACTCTTGGCCGGAATAAGGACGCCGCTGTCCAGATCCACCTTGTACACCGCCCACTTCCTCTTGTAGTCATCTTCATGGGTATCCCATCGCATCATGCGGTGCACCATCATCAAGTCCCCAGCGTTATCCACCAGGTAAAGACTATCATTCGTCATTGCATTCATATGTAATGACCTGCCCCAGTCGATGGCCGTCAGCAGCCTTGGCGTCTCCCCCTCATCTGTGTTGGCGTTCAGAACCTCGACACCCCTGCGGGTGGCACAATATAAGCGACCTGCAGATGGTAAAACTGATTCGAAGCTCCTGTTGTCAACCAAGGTCCAGCCCTCGTCGCTGGGCTTAGCGACAACGAATACTTCGGGCCACTTGAAGCTGACTACCACCGTGGAGGCATCGACAATGCTAGCGCCATGGACCTCAATAGTCTTTCCTAGATGCCCGTCAAGCTGCCACTCCGGTGTCAGCAGTGCGGTCACCGGCGGCAGATCGATGAGCTGGCGTGTGAGCGGGTTAAGCAGGCGGACAACACGAGTGGGCTCGTTGAGCAGCAGGATGAGGCCCTCGGGGGTGAGCGCGAGCAACGCGTGCTCCTCCAGCTCCGGGAGGTCCATCCGGATACACTCGCCGGTGGTGAGGTTAAGGAAGCGGCGGCAGCGGGGGTGGTAGCGGCTATCACCGAAGCAGCGCTGCGATCGCGGATCCGGTGAGCACAGCCGCCACGCGCGGCACGCCGCGCGGAAGCGGACGTAGTCAGCCACGTCTTTTGCTAGGACGAGCTCCGCGATCAGGCCGGCCGGTCCATCTCCAAGGTTCGCCCAGTCCCTTCATACCTGTCTGGACGCGCGGTGCGCCTGCGTTTCATCCCCCACGAGAGGTTAGCAGACCAGGATGATATCTGGGCGGCTGAGCAGGGGCGAGGTGCATCGAGAAGGGCACTCGGACGCCGCTTCGATCGACGGGAAGGTATCTGGGCTCGGGATACCGATCGCTTCGCCATGGCTCGACCCGACCGCAGCGGAGTTGGATGGAAGCGGTTGGGAAACGACTTGATGGAAGCGGTTGGGAAACGACTTGATGGATGCGGCCTTTCGTGTGTTCGGTTTGTGTCTGAGAGCAGTTGTTTTATGGAGGGAATACTGACCAGGGGTCCAGGCGCACGACGCTTGGCCCGTGCGGGGATTGGAAGCGGCCGTTGCTGACGTCGCCGTCGTGGTGGTGTTCGACTTCTATTCCAAGGCAGTTGGGCTACAAGCCGACACGGTTTCGACAATGTTGGTCTGCGGCATAGGCCTCACTTTCTTTCTCCGTTGGCCCAAGCTCTCCGCTGGGCTAGTATCACCACATCAACGGGACGGAGGGGTATAAGCCTGGGCCAGGGCCAGGGCCAGGGCCATGGGGGGACTGGACTGGGACGGATCGAGGGCCCCGGTGGGGGACGCGCAGGCGCAGGGGCAGGGCGGCGCCAAGCAGACAGACCCATGACCTGCGCTGCCCATGAAACCACCGGCACCGCGGCACGGCGTTGCGCCCGACAACCCCACCTCCGAGCGGCGGGTGGCTGCCTGCCTCCATGCCGCTTGCCGCGGCACCCCGCCTGCCCCCTGGTTCCCTGATCGACCACGCCGTCTCCACCTGGCACCGGCGGGGCAGAGGGGCGCAGGGGACACGCTGTCACGCATCGCCATCACTCCCACACGCGCGTCCAGCCTGGATCGCCGCGCTGCCCTGCACTGCACCCCTCGTCAACTCAACTGTTAATCGGCTAATCCCATGTCCAATCAGGCAATCACTGCTTAGGCTTGTTGCTGGGCTTTTGTGATTAGGCGGTGACTCCGGATGTCACGTCACGCGCTCATGCAGTCCTCGTCTCCATCAAATCAATCCTCTGATCTATGCATGCATCGCATGTCTCTGAGGCCTTGCTTACTTCCTCCCTCAGGTTTATTTTATGTCCCATCAAATATTTAGACATATACATGGAGTATTAAATATAGATTAAAAAAATAACAAATTACATAGTTTACGATTAATTTACGAGACGAATCTTTTAAGCCTAATTAGTCCATGATTTGACAATGTGGTGTTACAGCAACACATGTGCTAATGACGGATTAATTATGTTTAATAAATTCGTCTCACGGATTACTTGTGGATTCTGTAATTTATTTTTTTATTAGTATCCAAACACCCTATACGATATCTCATGTAATATCCGATGTGACACCCTAGAACTTTAGTCACTGGATTTTAAGAAGGCCTAACTGTAGAACTTTAGTCACTGGATTTTAAGAAGGCCTAACTGTAAGTCCAAACGGTGCTACCGACCGCCACTAGCACATACGGAGTATGTTCTCTACCCTCTCTCTTCCTGCTAGGACTCGGTAACTCGGAAATGCAGCGTGTAACCATGATTGGGGCAGTACAGTACAGTTGTTGTCTTTCTTCTAGCGCGGCCAGGCCATGCATCCGGGGGCTATGCCAGTTGGGGATGCGTGTACCGAGCCCGCGGGATTTATGGAGCTCCTACTGATCGGCACGAGGGATGCTCCCCGTTCTGCATACCGCCGCCCTTAAACTAGTGTGCTCGGCACCAAACATTTTTCTACGGAGGACCGAGGAAGGAAAGGATGACAGAAGACGGAACACTTCCTTCTGGATTGTCTGCTCCTAATCTCCTATGATATGCTCCTGGGATTCACGTTCGACGAACCAAGACAGATTAAGTACGCACATGTCACTGTATATTTACCGTCTTGTTGACTTGGATCGTCCAAAACGGTGGTGTTACTTGTGCTGTTGTGCCGTGCAGGCAGCGTCTCTTCAATGTCAAAAGTACCGGATCGAGAGGTCGAGGATCAAACATGACCCGGTAACTTTGTTCGCTTGTGGTGCTAGCTAACTCGCTAAGCGACGCCAGACAATCACAGGCAAGATCGAGCGGAAGGGCCTCTGAACAAACAAGTCCCGTTCCCGGAGCGCCGCTCATTTGGACGACGACGACGAGCCTCTCAAGTCTCAACACATACGGAGTTACTACTTTCGCCGTTTCGCGAGCATCGATCCTCTTCCTCCCTTGGTACGCGGGCCCTTTCTCCTCGTCATAGTAGGACTCGCAAAGTCGCAAAGCTTCCAAAGTTTTTGTCCCACTCGTTGACGTAGCTGACGGAAAACGGAGTGTCTTTTACGCCATGCATCGAGCCAGCAGCCGCATGCAGCGAAGTGCGTGATCGGGTCAGGTGGGCGCAAGGTCGCGCGGCCAAATGACACTTGCCTTTTGTTAGAGTGACAGGTGCCGGAAGGATATGCTTGCCCTCGCTCCGATCGGATGACTCATCCTGGGCAGCGTGCTTCGAGCCTTGTTCGTCGCCCCCATGTACCGGTGGAAGTGGCGAGGGAGACGCTCATTTGTTTAGATTTTATTACTCCTGTGTCACGATAAGGTTCATTAGACCAGTTTGTTTAGTGATGGTGATGCTACTAATCGAAGGCCATTATCTGCCAGGTGGCCTGCAGCCTGCAGCCTGCAGCCTGCAGATCTGAGCTCTTGTTGCCATCCGCGCTCAGCTTGTTGACTGTCCAAGGGAACTTCACAGCTGCTCTACGTAGCAGTAGCACGTAATACACGGTAGAGCTACAGCTGTTAGATAGCCAATGTTTACACCTTACGGTCATGTAGGTGTATGTATCTTTCCTCTGAGGATTCTTTCAAGTACTGTAAAAGGGTTCAACCAACCCAATTATGTTTTGCATTGCATCCTCCCTTGCAACACGGGTCTCTTTCTCTGAAGGTTCTTTCAAGTACTGTAAAAACGGGGAGTATTGTGTGACAACCCTCCGTTTCAGAATACTTCCTGTTTATTTAAGGCATTGCTTGACTCGACATAGTCTTCAACGTCACACTTAACTGTTAATATTTCATATATTATACGTATATATAGTAATATTCATTCAGGGCAATGCTACGGTACCCCCTTTAATTATTAGGAGGTAATATCTTAAATAAATTAGAGCCATTGATTTTTAGTGTTTTAAGTTAGTTAATTAATTAATTTTAAAAAAGAAAAGAAAAATAATCAAATCCTCACGTTACGGAAGAGAGAATCCAGCAACGCGCCTTCCTTTTTCGTGAGGACGACCTTCTTTTTGTGCTCAACATGAATGCACTGCTCACAGTGATTTTGGTGTACCACAGCAAAACTCATTCATGAATATGGATGTGACAACGTACGAGGGTTTTCCCCCTTCAAACATGGTCCAATTGTACTGTATGTATGGTAACTATAAATCATTGGATACTGAATTTATAGTTGTCAGCTATTTAGAAAACTGGAGTTGGACAGTTGGTACGTCAGTTCATACTTCATATCATTTTCAATAAATCTTTTTTTGAAACAAACATTTTCATATAAAACTTGCACCCTCTAGTATGCCTCAAGCATCTAGCCTCTAGCCGAAACCAGAGTAGCTGCAGACAATAGGGTCAAGGCATTCAAGACGTCCAAGTCCAATCACCAAAGCAGGCCTGAATGGATCGGCATCGGCTAAGGATTGTTAAAGCTCACTGTGGATCGCGGATGTTAAAAGCCAGGAGGGATGAATTGTAAAATTGTCTAGAGATTGTTAAAAGCTGCTTCCGAAAGCTACGGTTCTATCTAGATCACGTAGAGGCGTAGGGCTGGTGAAAGCTCTTTAGATAATCCAACTAGGGTCATATTTATGTCACGCCGAGCAAACAAAATACTAAAAAGAGAAATAATATGGGCTCTGTTTGTCACGGCTCAAGGCTCCACCTCTTTGCTACGGTGCATAAAGGAGTTGGAGCGGACGAGGATAAAAATAGCGTTTGTTTGATATGACACGTCCTCAATTACTTCATCGGAGGAGATGGAGCACTTGAGTAACCAATTACAGCTCCTCCTCGAGAAAAAAAAAAAACTTCGGCTCTGGCTCCTCTACTATCTAAAAAATGGTTTCTCTTCGTAATGTGTTTGGTCTGCCTCCTCCGAAGAAGTTGCTGTCGAAGCTAGAGCCAAAGCGCAGAAGTTGTTGTTGAAGTCAAAGCTGAAGCCATGCCAAACAGACCAATAGTGATTTTATCGACTCCTAGTTCATTTTATAAGAAGAGAAAAAAAAAACAACTCCTCATTGCATTGCATAGAGTGACTGGAATCAGAGCCTCCCAGAGCTCTACCAAACCATACCATAAATACATGGGTAGCTAAGTAGCCTTTTCTCACCAAATACGAAATATTTTTTATGAGAGATGATTTTACACTAATGAAATTAGATTTTGTATGAAAAAAGTATACAACTTATTTTAAACATCGATGCCAATGTGCCATCTCGAAATGGTATCAGATACAATTACTTGAGCACGCCACAGATTAATTTGACCTGCCTTCATTCTAAACTATAAGAGGTTTTGACTTTTATAGATATACACTCTGTCGAAATATACGAGTAAAATCAATGTATCTAGAAAAATCAAAATATTTTCTAATTTAGAATGGAGGGAGTAAATAACATGTATGCGCACTTTATATTCAGGCCTTATGTCGATCCTCTTCCCCCTCATCCTTTTCCTTCGGTTACAACTCTTCATCCACACTAATGATAATAGAGTACTCCATATAATAATGGCACACAGCCACACACTTTTGTGCCATGGGTTAAAATACATTACGGTTATTGCCAAACGTCGCAAGCCGCCGTTGGCATGAAGTGAACCTTTGGCCATAACGGTTACGGGACGAGCTTTCCAGGTTCCAGCGACTAGTGAGATTAACTGCAGTTAGGGTCGAGAGAAGAGATCTACCGGAGTTCATTTTCGTGGGAGGCGAGCATGCCACTATTTCAGGAAAAAAATTGCATGCATACCGTATCCACCGTGGTGGCATGCATACATGCATTAGTTAACAGACACGTGTCCATGGCTTGGTTCCCTTTCTTTTGCGCGGACTGGAAGCAGGGCTCGACACGATTGGCGTAAGTCAAAGACGTCTCAGATCTGTTCGTGGGACACGTGGCAATCATCCGACCCATGTATGCATGCCACCACGGTGGATACAGTTATAGATGGGCAACGGGCCGGGCCGGGCCGGCAAGGCTCGACGGGGCCCAACGTGCCATGCTACCCTGGGCTTCGTGCCTTGCCGATGGCCCAAGCACACCTTGTTGGGCGCCGTGCCTCCGACGCTCAAGGCCGGCTCCGTCGCGGTGCCTCCGCGCGGCCACAGCTATGTCCGATGCCCACGCCGGATTCGACCGCGGGAGCTCGGGCTGGGGGTGGTGGCGCTGGGGGCCGGCTCGGCGACGACTTGCGAGGGGAGAGACCGAGGGAGGAGGCGATGGCGTTGCAAAGGAGGCGCTGGAGCCGCTTGAGCCGGCAGTGCGCCCGCTTCCAACGTTCGCAGCGGCGCAGCCAGGTACGGAGGTGGTGGATTGGTGGCGTCGGGAGAGAGGGGCCGGGGGCGTGAGCGCATCTTTCTCTCCGTGTCTCCCGCGGGCGTGGCTCGCAAGTGAGAGAATGCGGTGTGAGGAGGGGTGGAATCGGTGGATTGGGGAAAGGAAGTTAGAGTTAGGGTGATTGCGGCTGGTGAGCTCTTTTTTTTAGCAGAGTTGGTTTTACTCTTAGCGGGTCAGGATGGTCATGGGCCTCTTACCAAATTGCGGGCCATGCTGGGCCAGCCCACGTGCCTAGGATAAGGCCCAGGCATGACCCGTTTAGGCCCGCTGGCCATCGGGTCGAGCTAAAAAAATAGGTCTCGTGCTGGGTTAACGGGTTCGGTCTGCATGCCCATATATAGATACGGTATGCATGCAATTTTGGCAATTCTGGCACCAGAGAGAAAACACATCGGAGCCGAGGCGTCGAGCCGCGCCCGTGCCCCGGGCCCCGGCTGATGAACGAGACTTTTTTTTTTTTTTTTCTGTGTGTCATTATAAAAGATCACAATCCCCCGTGTGTTTCTGAAAAAAATCAGCGGTCTTCAGCGCCACTACTCCAACTTTTTCGTGTCCTCTATGCCACTTCCGTCAGTTTGGGCTCTAACGCCGTCAAACTGCAGGAGTGAAAAGACGAAAATACTCTTAAGTCTAAATATGTTATTTATTTTTTTGAGCATCTTAACGACTTCAAATGAAAAAACTCAAAACTAGAAAGTTGTAAATCTCGCCGAGATCTATAATTTTCATATAAAATTTATTTTCATTTAATTCCGCAAAAAAATATGATTTAATATGATTAATATATCTTAGAAAAATCATCATTTTTTGTGGAATTAAATAAAAATAATTTTTATATAAAAATTATAGACCTCGACGAGATCTGCAACTTTCTAGTTTTGAGTTTTTCCATTTGGAGTCGTTAAGATGCTCAAAAAAATTAATAACATATTTAGACTTAAGGGTATTTTCGTCTTTTTAAATCTACAGTTTGACGGTGTTAGAGACCAAACTGACGAAAGTGGCATTGAGGACACGAAAAAGTTAGAGTAGTAACACTGAAGACCACTTAATTTAAAGTTAGAGTACTGACGCTAAGACCGTTTAATTTTTTTAGGGTACACAGAAAATAACGATCTTTTATAATGACATACCTAAAAGTCTCCTGATGAACCTCTGCGCGGCGCGAGACACCGTCGCGACGAAATGCCTTTCATGCCCCTTGCTCCGCCTTGTACTTCTCCGAAAGGGCCTCTCCCCTCTCGCTTTGCTTCTCAGCGCCGCAGCGGAAAAGGGTCGCGTCGTGTATTCCGTGCTCGGCCCCCCTCTCTCCTCGCAGCCACGCCCCCGCTGACTCACGCGGCGCGCCGCGCGCGCGACGACGCGGCAGAGAAAGCCAGGAACTCCATAAAGGTTTCGGTTTCGGAAGCCAAGCCACTCCACACCTCCACTGCTAGGTGCTAGCGAAGGGAGCCAACAATGGCGCATCGCGGGCCGTGACCGGCGTCGCAGGCGACGGGAACAAGAATGGCTGCCGTGACGCGCGGGCCGGCGATGGTCCCGGCGGCCGGGCCGGGGGCGAGAGCGGCGGCTGCGGCGGCCGCGGCCGCGGCCGCGGCGGCGGAGGAGATGCGGTGGCGGCAGCTAGACAGCGGCGTGAGCGCGGTGTCGTTCGGGTTCGTGGCCACCGCCATCCTCGTGTCCATGTTCCTCACCATGGCCATCCTCGAGCACTTCCTCCGCCCCCCGGCCCACGCGCCCGGGCACGCGCCGCCCCGGGGGATCCTCCGCCGCCTCCGCCTCTTCCTCGGCCGCGGCGGCGAGCGCGGCGCCGCCCCCGGCGCGGATCTCGAGGCGGCGAGGAAGCTCCAAGGCCACGCGCCCCTCGAGGTACTGGCAACGGCACACTGTTCCCGCACGCTCTCCTCGCCTCCCGCCCATCCATGGAGCCACGCTTTAATCATTCCGCTGCCTAGCCTTTTTTCCTCAGCTTTCTGTTCTCGCGTGGCTTGCTTTTCGCTACTCTGTGTGCCTGTTCGTTGTGATGGTATTTGAGCCATGGATTATCAGCCAACCAATAGTATTTTTTCTTTTACACCAAACCAGCCAACTCTACTTTCAGTCATGGAATCTTGTCGGACCCCGGTTCTTGTTGTCCTCTAGTCTCTGCTATGCTCGAACATAATGCAGAGGTGGAGTGGAGCGAAGGCATCTAGTCCTAGCGAGGAAGATGAAACTGCAATGATGTCTTACCTGTAGCTGTTAAATAATTGGCCGTTAAAGAGATCGTGCAACTGCAGTCCCGTAGGTTTAGAAATGAGTACCACCCCTATTATGATTCGCTGCATAATAATAGGTGTTTATCTGTGTACAGGGAAAGGTCATGCATTGCATTACTAAAAAAAAGGCAAAGGAAGCTATTTTTATCTGATATTCACATTCTAGTAGACGTTTTGGTGTTGTCAAAACATAGAAGGTGTTGTTCAATACTATGCACTTGAGTTCTACTAGGACTGAGATCAGGACATGTTGTTTAATTATTTTTGCCCTGTTTGTTTGGGCTTGTTTGACTTATAAGCCATGGCTGAAAGTACTGTTGGCTGGTTTGGTGTGAGAGAAAAATACTGTTCGTTGGCTGATAAGCCATGGCTTATAAGCCAAATACGACCAAGCGAACAGGCTGTTTATTAGTGGGCATGCCATTGTTGATTGCTCCAACTTCATATATGCCCATCATGTACATACTCTGCTTTTGATCAATACTTTTTTAGAAACTTCATTCTTACTAATTTCTTTCGGTAGCGCCGCCATTTATACTTGTCTCTGGAAAGTGGGGGAGAAGTACTTGTTCTGTGCCGTGAGAGGTTAGAGTAGATAACGGCACCAAGAATGTTCGATTTAGCATCTATGCTTGAATGCAATTCCCTCTATCTTCCCCAATTTTTATCCTATGGCTAAGTTCAGTTAATGCATCTGTGTACTTTGTCACAAGAATCTTCATATTTCTCTGAAGGAATATATAGCGAATGAGCCATAAAAGATTGGGGCCTATAATCCTTCAGAAAGGAGAACATGGGTTATGGAATTGAGAGGGAAATTCGTCTGACAGCAGCAAACAGACAAGGGCCCATCCTTGTCTGCAGCCACACCAAAATTTGGTCCCAGTGTAGTTTAGGAATTGCAACCTTGGTTGTCCACAGGACCACAACTACACACGGTCCCAGGTGCAGTAATCATTTTTTATGCTTGAAATTTGTTAGTAATGTGGTAATGTGGAGCATCTTATTATTAAGATGGGTCACCAGTTTTATTTGTTTTTTTATTTGTTTTTTTTTAGGAAAAGATGGATCAGCAGTTGAACTTAGTTACTGTTGGAGTAGTGGGTTAGACCATGGAGATAAAAAAAATACTCACGTGAGAGGTGTACCAAACCACAAATATAAATTACGTTCTTCTAACAATTTGAAAAATTAGAACGTTTCGGCCTGGTGCAAGTGGTATGGTCTTACCGCCTATGACCGGAAGGTCCCGGGTTCGAGTCGTGGTTTCCTCGCATTGCACAGGCGAGGGTAAGGCTTGCCACTGAGCGGGAGCTCTCTGCACGCCCTTTTTTTTCCAATCCAACTACTGAAACATCCATTTCAGTTTACTGTAGAAGCTGGCTAGCAGATAAATCCATTGTCCTTATTTTCAGTTTCAAGTCTATTGCTTTGCTATGCGGAGTTCAGACAATGTAATGTACAAGTATGCACTATGCAGTACTCTTGATAACTCATCAAAATTTTGCACTAACTGCTTTCTAACATCATCTTTTGTTCTATTTCATCAGTGGTGAAAGAAGAACATTAATTGTAATTTTTAAGCGAACTAGCACACTCAATTGACAAGCTGTATCCAAAAGTGGATAGTGCAACTACCTGTATTCAACTCATGTTCAGCATTAGTTCCTGCTTACCAGTGCACAGGATCGACTTTTATTGTTAACTGGGGGAGGTATGGAAAAACTAAATGCTAAACTATGTTGCAGGAGACTAGAGGATCTAGCCTGAACCATTTTGCCTATTTAACTATAGTTAGCCTGTTCGTTTCGGCTGGATTGGCTTATAAGCCATGGCTGAAAGTACTGTTGGCTGGTTTGGTGTGAGAGAAAAATACTGTTCGTTGGCTGATAAGCCAGATACAGCCTGCCGAACAGGCTGAGTGACTACAAGTAGGATTGATAGCCTCTTCTAGACCTGGTTTCTCCTGACATAGCGAAGTTACCAAGTGCAGAAAACTCATATGATCTATTGTGCCACTGCAGAACTCATCTGTGTGAAAATACTGCCCGATACCTCGACCTTGTAGTTTTTGCCAGTTTACACAAGAACCTCTTGTGAAAAGTAGAAGCCTTTCGACTTCATTATCATGAAGTTAGCATTTGCTCTTGTATGAAATATCATGATCAGTTCCATGAAAATATATCATGAAGTTAGCATTCGCATGTTTGTTTCTACTAAAATGTATCATGCTTCCATCGAAATATATCACTTTTTTGTTTCCACATTGGCCACAGTGGGCTCACTTGAGACATTCTCGTTGACCACTTTGTTCATGATGCTTGCAGATACCTGTCTACCCCAAAGGTGTCTCAGTTCTGATGCCAGGGCAAGACATGCCAACGTTCATCGCGCATCCTGCCCCTGCTCCCTGCCCCCCAGAGAGGATCCGATGGCCATCACACCAGTCCCCTCCTTTCACTGGTTCCTCGTCAAACCCTAGTTAGGGTTGCTGTAGCACACACCACATTGAGAGTGCCCGGCTGTTGTCAGTCAACCACCAAAGTCTGTAGAGGAGCAGCCGTGTGCTCTGTGGGTGTATTGCCGATGATCCACTCCGTCTCTGGTGGCTCAGGAGCATGACAGCCAAGACAGTCTCTCTCTCCTCTCTTTCTGTGTCTGTACAGGTTTAGGTCTTGTTCTGAAGCAAGTTTTGGGAGATGTTTGGTTTCTCCTCTTAAACTTTAGTTGCTGTCTCATCGGATGTTTAGACACCTGTATAAGTATTAAATATAGATTAATTATGAAACTAATTGCACAACTTGTCACTAATTTGTAAGACGAATCTTTTAAGCCTAATTAGTTCATAATTTGACAATGTAGTGCTATAGTAAACATGTGCTAATGATGGATTAATTAGGCTTAATAAATTCGTGTCGTGGAGTACCGATGGATTCTATAATTTGTTTTTTTATTAGTATCTAAATATCCTATGCGACACTCTTACGTGACATCTTCTAAATTTTAGTCACCGGATCAAACACTCCCCTTGTGCTGCTGCCCCCTGCTGCTGCATTGTGGCGGGCGAGCGGCGGCTGGTGGATCCGTGGAGCTGTTGCTGCAGATCCCACTTGCTGTGTGTTACGTAGTAGATGCCTGATGGAGCACGTAATGTAAACTCGCCTGGCAAATGTGGACCTCCAGATGTTTAATCTCAGGAAGTCTTTTCGTCTGATTCTGTCTGATGATTGGTTTTCGAGTGCCTCCCGTGTTCGACGTTCAAAAGTAGTACTGCATATTTGCATTCTTTCCTTATTTCTCGAAGCAGAGAATTAGCAAGGACCCACAGGTTTATAAGGCTGAAAACATTCACCGTGGGCAAAGGTGTGCGAAGGACGAAGGTGCCAGGCGCAGGCGGCGTGTGTGGTCAAGCGCCCACCTTGTTTTCCTTTCGGTAACTGCGGTCGCTTTCGCTCGCGTGATAGTGATACGGTATAAAGGCTGTAAGGTCAAAATCAAAATCAATAGCAGAACGGTATGACTGCAACCGTGAGAAGCGGCTCGCTAGCTTTCAGGTGACTACGCCGTCTCGTGTCGACGCTGAACCTTGACAGGTTCGGTGGTGACGGGCGACCCGGCACGTCAGACGACGCCCTCGAGGAGACAGGCAATTCGACAGTCCAAACTCCGAGGCAGTCATTAGCGGCAAGGGCCCAGGGTGTCATTTGGTAGTCTGTCAGCGTGCGGGCCCTGTTAGCTCTGGTCACATCGGATGTTTGACACATGCGGGAAGTATTAAATATGGACTAATTACGAAACTAAATACATAGATTAAGACTAATTTGCTTTAAACCTAATTAGTCCATGATTTGATAATGTGGTGTTACAATAAATATATACTAATGATATATTAATTAAGTTTAATAAATTCGTCTGGTAGATTAATGAGGATTTTTATAATTTATTTTATTATACACTCGATATGACATCCCACACGACATCCTAGACTTTAGTCACGTCTCTTGTTCAGCCAACCTGACAACGCAGTGACAAAAACACGCTGCAACCGCGAGGCAACGAGACCGTAACCGTGCCGAGCCCGACTGGTCAGACCTAAGCCGCCAGCCAGATCTACTGCTACTCCGTACGGCGGAATTGCGGCCGCTGCAGCACGACGGGCCGACGGAGACGACAGGCGGAATCCGGCCACTGTTTCACCAACCCGATTATCCAATGCCCTCCTGGCCTCGACGGTCGCCGCCGCCTGTTCACTTGCGCGGTTGCCGAATTTTTTACTATTTAACCCCTTTTTTTTTTTTTTAAGTTTCTCTCAAATAGACCCCTGGTGGAAGAATTCCAGAAATGGACTCTTGGCTCGGCGCCACGGTCACTGGCGCCGAGGTCCTGGGCATGGGAAAATGGCCTGCCAGGGGCTCGGCGCCAGAGTGACTGGCGCCGAACTCGGCGCCATAGTGAATGGCGCCGAGACACCTGCATTTAACCCAGCCTGCACTTCTTCCCCGAGCTGAATTTTGGCTAAGTCCCTAAATTTACCATAAGATGGGCAACTTAGAATTTGGCTAAGTCTTTAAATTTACCATGAGATGGACATGCTGAAATTTGTGGGACAGACATATGCAAAAATGGCTAAGTCTGAATTTTTGCTATGACTTGGAGACTAGAATTTTACCATGACTTGAACATTGACAAATTTAAAATTTTACCATGATTTGGATATTGAGAAATGTGGCTAACTCTAGAGTTTTACACTGACTTGATATTTGAGCACTTAAAACAACGTAGAAATGCTTAGGATAAAAAATGATCTAGGGTTCATGTTGATGAACGAGCCTAAAAATGTTTCTAAGTGTTGGATCAATAGTTAACACCCTTTTTTATGATGCAGTTTTGACCACAGTAAAACTATAGTTTCTTTTCTAGATATAAAGTTTGACCTTTAATAGAAGTTGTAGTTTGAGTTGAGTACAACAAACTTTGTTTTTGGACCTAAACCTAAATCAGTTTGCGATATTTTATCTTCCAAATTTGTATAGCAACTCAATTTAATACCTTATTACGAGTTTGAGTACTCTCTGATGGCGTTTGGGGTTCCATATATGATGATGGGGCATTCATTTGTCTCAGATGCTTTAAATCATTTACTTACCTGAGTCCCTGTGAAGTGACAGGATCAAAGTCAGGAACGATTGCCAAGGTGTCGATGATGATACGCGATAATTTGCTTCATAAACAATCAAAATCAAAACATGAGCTGCAGATAAATTTGTACATCTCATATAAGCTAGATTGTGAGAAATTGAAGAAGTAAATTTGGATATATATATATGTCAATGTGATTTTCAAATCTAGAATGTCAGCCACTATGCAAAATGTAAGCAGATATTAGAGCACATAATACCACAAAACAAATACGCATAGATCGTGGATGTGGTGCAAAATCCCGACTCACCTAGGACAATAGAGAAGGAATCGCATCTTTTATGCCCTGTTCTTCTTAATTCTATAGAAGCGACAGTGGCTAAACTCCTGTAACCTGGTCTTCTCTCTGCTGGGGAAGCCACAGATGACAGATGAGAGCTGCTGGCTGCTGCGAGTTCCTCAGGTCGTGGTCTGTAACACCTCGGGTGTTTAAATGTTAAAATCTGACATGTCATAATATGCATTGCAAAGCATTTGGCATTTGGTGAAAACTTTGATGCGCAATTACTAAAACAAGTTTACATTTGTGTAATGAGTGTTGAATTGTATTGTTTGACTCAAGTTCAAAGTTTGACTGGGTTTTGAATTTTTCGAGAAAACCCCGCGTTTCAACATGTAAACCCTACCCTGAAAATCTATTTCAAAATCTAAGCATATTTTGGGGTTGGGCCCAAAAGCAAAAGTGTAGAGCTTGGCAAGTTATACAAAGTTTGTTTTTGAAGTTTTTCAAGTTGTTTAGAAAATTTTTGAGTAAATCAAAAAGGCGTAATTCGGTAAATTTCCCTATTCAAATTCAAAAGTTCATTTCAAAATCTAGACCGAATTAGGAGATGGTTATAAAAGCAAAGTTGTAGAACTTTTGATTTTGAACAACTTTTGTTTTTGGAGATTTTTGAGTTGTTTAGAAAATTTGAGAGTAATTTATGAAATTTGGCGAATGGCAAACTTGTAATTTCTGTGAACAGTACTCACCACTCAGGCTACACCGGCGGCAATCTTCGGCTTGCTTCCAGTCGCGCGCGTGGCCGTCTGGGCGTCGCGTTGGCGTGCCGAAGGCTGCGTCGTGGCTTCCTTGTGCTTCCTTGGCTGCCCTATAAAGCTCTGGAGCCGCCGTCGTTCTTCTTTCTTCGCTCTCTGTTTTTCCCGTCGCCGCTGCTCCATCTCCGGCGAGCCCGTGCCGTCGTTGTCGTGCTCCACCGTCGCTGTTAAGCTAGTCCCAGCTCCGCCTGAACCTTGCGCGTCCATCTGACCCACCAATTTAGCTTGTCTTCACCGGGAACTCGAGTTTCATCGCCTTCTTCCTCGCGGCCGGTAACCTCACCGTCGCATGCGCATCTTCGTGGCCAGAGTCCGTCGGTGAGCCGTTGCCCTTGATTGATGTCCCTTTAGCTTCGTCTCGATGCCGTAGTGCTCATTTCACTATTGTTTGGCCGTTTTATCCACTGCAGTCGCCGGCACACCGTCACCGACGATCCTTGCTCCGCCGCCGTTGCTGTTCACGTCGACCCGTGTCTACGTTGCTTCTCCGGCCTTAATTCTTGCTTGAACGTGTTCGTGGTGAGCTACTGGACCTTCCCATGCCCTCTGTTTCCCCGTTTTCGGCTTCGTTTCGCCGGCGTAACGTCGCCGAGCCACCGCATCCGCCATGGCCGACGCCAAGCTCGTAACTCATAGTAATTCGTCTAGCTAGTGCCTTCAGTCGATGCGCCGTGATGATGTGGTCATTTTGGTACCTTGACCGTCGCCTTTGGACTCACCGCCGGTGAGTTTGCGCCGGTCAGCGCCGTCGTCGTCGTAGTCAACACGCGGGAGGTAGATGATGACAGGTGGGGTCCGATGTCAGTGACTCAGCGTTCAAATGGATTTTTTTTCTATTTTCAGATTTGAATGAATAGTGTCTATTTTTGTTATTTTTGTGTAGATTTATTTAGAGCTCCAAAAATTATGAAAATTTTTGTGTGACTTCTCTGAGATGTATAGTATTTAAGAAAAATATGAAATAGTGTTTTTCAGTAAGTTTTAAATGTGATAAAAATTGCTCAATTTATTCATAAATGGATTTCCAGGATTTTTCTAGGCTTATTTATTTATCCAAAAATTATGAAATTTGTTTTGCCACTTAGTTAACATGTAATGAACATGTACTAAAATTTTGGGCTCAATTAGAATAAGTTGATTTATTTCATAATTTTGAATTAAATAATTAATTCATAAATGCAAATAGTAACCTTTAGTGATTTAGGTTTTGTTTGGAATTTTGGATTGAGTGATGACCTTGGGTCATTTGTTGTTAATGATCCTTGGCAGTTGATGTATGTGTTTACGAAAAAGGATTAGTTTGTTTGACTTGCAACTGTACCGCGAAGGAAAGTTGTATTCAAATTATTAATTTTTCATCCCTCATCGAGCATCATGTTTCGAATTCCGCATCATGTTAAACATGGCATTGTTATTACGTGTAGTGAACGAAGGTGAAAACGTGGTAGTTAATCAAGCTGTTGAAGAGGTTAATCCGTCTGTTGAGGTCGGGTCGAATACTTGTGTAACGTCGCAGGAATCGGACTTTTCTGTCAACGAAGGCAAGCCCCGGATGCATACAACCCTACCTTGTGTTTTATAAATTAATTTCGCTTTTGCTTTCCATTACTGCATTAAGTGATTAGGAGTTAAGTAAAAGCCTAATTGTTGCATTACCACCCTTGTTATTCCATATTTACCATATTACCAGTTTTAAACTCGTATATGCCTAGTCTTGCTTAGCTATGCGTAGAACGATGAAAGTCGGGTGACTACCTGCCACCCGCAAGTTACAAATGGAACACTGGTTAACTATGTTAACATGTGATATAGGAATGTGGAGTAATAAATCTAGACCGGGTGGACTCGGTGAGTGTGAGCCACAAGACATGGAGGTCTTGTGAGCGGGTTCTTTTCGCCTGTGTCGATTAAGACACGTCCGTTGTTGAATTGCATGAGGTGAGAATTTGTAGTACTAACCACATACTCCGGTAAGCCTAAACTTGGCAATTCTATTACGAGAATGGCTACTCGCGCACTGGGAGTGGAGAGATGGCGGGAATAGCGTGTACCCACGTGGCCATGGGCTGGAATGGTGGAGTACTGTGTTCTCGGGTGGCGTGGACCCGTTCTTGTTTTAGAGGATCTGAGGGTAGGTTGGTATATGTAGGTCGGGGACCCGCATATGTCGTGTGGTCTGGAATTCCCAACTGGGTGTTAATCGGTTCGAATCGTCGTTGCTCCTCGGTTATAGAGACTCAACTCACTATTCATCATCGTAGAATTAATAACTGGAACTTGAATAAGGCTTGTGAAGGTGCTGAATATGAAGTTTCATGATCTCAGTGCGGATCGTGTCAGCTTTGTATATAATTCTTGAGAAGTTTTCTATATAAAGAATGTTGTTAAAAGAGCTTTTACGCAAAAGAACTTTGATCATTGTTAAAGCTATACCTTGAATCCTTGAGCCTACATTACTGAGTTTATCAGTTAAGATTTCGGATAAGTCTTGTTGAGTACCTTTGTACTCAGGGTTCGTTGACCCCTTGTTGCAGGTGAGCCTCATGAGCAGATCTGTTTTGGATCGTGCTGCATGACTATCGTTCGTTCTGACGATGAGAATTAAATGTGTGATCCTTGGGCAGGATGTTTATTTTGTGTGTTAAGTATATGTTAGTTATGCCACTCTACTACTACTATGGTTTGTAATAATTATGGAACTTAGTTTGTAAGGTTTGAAACAACTGTTTGTAAACTATGTTATTGTAAGACTTCCGCTGTTTTTACTCTGGTTTTGATATTTGAATAAATGTTGTAATACTGCAATGACTCTGTAACGTGATCCTGCTCGGAAATCGTGGATGATTCGGGGTTCCCCGAGGACACCCGACAGTCTTTTTAAGTTATTAGAAACATATGCATAAATGTCAAAGGTCGTCGGACAGTGACAGGTGCATGTGGGCCCTATAACTTAGGAGGTTCTGCCACATGGTCCCACCACCATGTGACATCGGACTGACACCGACGAACCACCATGGCGCCACCCAAAAGCCTCATTTGAGTGAGCTCGTGGTCATATCTAAGAGAGAACATGCTCAACTCCGACAAATAGATCTGTGATGGACAACCAAATTTTGTCAGGAGTTGTGCTCTGTTGAGCGATATGGTTGAGTAGGAATGATATGGTGTTTAACAAGGTTAAAGCTAATACTTCCATGACAACAAAACAAGTCTTGTCAAGTTTGGACTTAGCCACGGTAAAAAATCAGACCATCTCGTGCTAAATATACATATGTCCATCTCATGGTAAAATCACAGATTTAGACAAATTGTAACATATCCAAGTCACAATAAAATTCAATATGGCATTGCCATGGTAAAAATTCAAATTACATATCCATGGTAATTCTAGTCTCTAAGTCATAACAAAAATTCAGACTTGGCCATTTTTGCATATGTCTGTCCCACGGTAAAAATCAAATTTGACAATGTCCAAGTCATGGTAAAAATCCAGGCTTAACAAATTTCAGCATGTCCATCTCATGGTAAATTTAGGGACTTAGCCAAAATTCTAAGTTGCCGGTGATTATGAGGTAGGGTGAAGTGGCGAGAAAAAAACCCGAGACGGAGGAGAAATAAGAGGAAAAACGCTCGAGGAAGAAGTGCAGGCTAGGTTAAATGCAGGTGTCTCGGCGCCATTCACTATGGCGCCGAGCTCGGCGTCAGTCACTCTGGCGCCGAGCCCTTGGCAGGCCATTTTCCCGTGCCCAGGACCTCGGCGCCAATGACCGTGGCGCCAAGCTCGGCGCCAGTCACTCTGGCGCCGAGCCAAGGGTCCATTTCTGGAATTCTTTCCGCCAGAGGTCTATTTGAGAGAAACTTTCAAAAAAGGGCCAAATAGTAAAAAATTCGGGCGCGGTTGCGCCTCCGGCCTTGTCGCGCCGTACAACAGGGCAACTTGGATTAAGCGTAATTAACTTTCCCGGGATGCGGGGCGACCGGGCGAGGACAAGATGATCTGTGATTACCGACTGGGTTAGGGTTAGCGATGCACGTGAGGGCAGCCGCCGTCACTCCTCGTTGATGCCACTAGTAATAAAGTCCATTCTGCGCGTGTTTAGTTGAACCTCAAATTCCCAAAAAAATTGCTACAGTACCCATCACATCTAATCTTGCGCTACGTATATGGAGCATTAAACGTAGACGAAAACAAAAACTAATTGATTGGAAATTGCGAGACGAACGTTTTAAACCTAATTAATCCATAATTGAATACTAATTGCCAAATAAAAACAAAAGTGATACAGTAGCCCAAAATCCAAACTTCACGCAACAACTGAACACGCGCTCTTTTTTTTTTACTCGGATCGCAGTAATAAAAGCCACCGTGATTTGAATTCGGTCAGGATTTGGACATGCGGCGCTGCGGTCCTGTCGTGTCAGTTCGGCGACTCGGGGCTTGTTTAGATACCATCCAAATTTCAAGTTTTTTCACTCTCTCTCTATTACATTAATTTTTAGTTACTTGCATGGAGTATTAAATATAGGTAAAAAAAATAACTAATTACATAGTTTAATTGAAAATCACGAGATGAATCTTTTGAGCCTAGTTGATCTATGATTGGACAATATTTAACAAATAAGACGAAAGTGATATTATTCATGGAGTTGAAAAAAGTTGCAATCTAAACCTGGCCTCGAGCGGATCGTCGGCCACCGGGACTGACACAGCTACAACGGCTACTAGACCGACGACCCCTAGCACTGGCCATTGTTTAGGCCTGGTTTAGATCAGGACGTAAAAATTTAAGGTGTCACCTAGAACGTCATAAGAGGGTGTCCGAGGTGGTATTCGGATACTAATAAAAACATAAATTACAGGATCCATCAGTAATTTGCGAGACGAATTTATTAAGCTTAATTAATTTGTCGTTAGCATATGTGTTACTATAGCATCACGTTGTCAAATTATGAACTAATTAGGCTTAAAATATTTGTCTAGTAAATTAGTACCATTAGTTATTTTTTTAGTCTATATTTAATACTTCATACATGTATCTAAACATTCGATAGGATTAGAAAGTAAACTTCTCAAAAAGTACTGGCAGGGCCGTTTAGTAGCCGTTACAGCCGGAAACCGACGGGTATCCACCGTGAGTGTCCATCACTGGCCACGACTAAAATATGTTGTGGGTGCGATTGTACTTAACAAACACGCCACTTGACGACGATAGCCAATCACACTGCACCGCACCGTACAGCGCCCAGCGGATGCACGCCAAGAGCTCAAAAAGCTTCGTCACCTTTCCTTTCTGGCGTGGATCCGACGGTCTAGCCTCGTGCGATTTGCTGCATTGCTGGTTCTGGTTGGAATATTGCTCTTCGCTTGTAGGAATTCGAGTGCCCTTTTCTTCTTCTACTATGTCTGCCTTGCTGGGAATGCCGGTAGGAAAGGAACTGTGTTATTCTGCATGGCACGGACGGAGAAAGTAGAGGGAGGAAATTCCACGTGCTTTTCGCCCGCTCGCGTGCAGTCGTGCACGGCGACGACACACGGTCAGAACGGATGAAAAATGCCGATGCGCAGGTTCAGAGATGACGTGACGTGAATGGAATTGCGCCCCGGTGATTTACGCTGGAATCGGGCTGGAAAGACAGGACAAAAGGCTCACGCGAGGTAGGAGGGAGTACGCGATCATTCCGTGACCCCATCCATTTTGTCCATTGGCCTGCGCCAACGCCATCAACGTTGCCGGAAATCGAAAGCCGAACGGAAAGCGGGCTCACTCAGTCACTCGGGACCTGTTGAATCCATCGTATTTTCACACGCCTCCTTATGCTAGGCCCAGGTCCTGTTTGGCACGCTCTGGTTCCTCTGAAAATGGCTCCGGCTCTAATTTC
The DNA here is from genome assembly GCF_019320115.1 of Miscanthus floridulus. NCBI lineage: Eukaryota > Viridiplantae > Streptophyta > Magnoliopsida > Poales > Poaceae > Miscanthus > Miscanthus floridulus. The sequence continues at coordinate 108,839,143 of NC_089583.1, read as the reverse complement.
TTTAAAGGAGCAGTTTCTCTGGAGGAGCTGAAGCCGTTTCGAAAAACATCTGGCAAAACGTCTCATTCGCACTGAACGACGTGAACCCACAACAAGGAGCCACGTGAAACTCGTTTTTGAGGTTTCTCCTGCGCAGACAAAAAATAGCTTCGGCTCTTGACCGGCTCCCCATGCGGAGCCCTTTTCAAAACAGTCGTTTGGCATAGCTCCTGCAGGGGTCAAAGCTGAAGCCCCTGCCAAAGAGGCTCTAAGACTTTTTTTTTTCAACCTAAAATCGCTTGAGCTGCTCCGTACAACTGCTGTCGCCAGCACTGCTCATTCCCAGGGGCGAGCCGATGGACACTGGCGCTGGCAGCGGCAAATTCAAAGAGAAAATTTCCTCATTGTCATAAAAAAATATAATACTTCCTTGGTTGCCATAAAAAATTATAGCTTGCCTTCGTTGCCATCACTTTGTAATTCTTGATTCCTTCATTGTCATTGCCGTGGACAACAGGCACATTCTGTTAGACTAGATGAAAAAAGACAGCTTTACCCCTCTCTTGAATTTTCTCCAACAGAATTCAGACCATGTACAACAGTACAAGGAGGCGGTAGGTGGGGGCCAAGGCGAGAGGCGAGGCGCCCGGTGGGTGGCGGTGTTGAGGCCTCGGACGGTGGCGACGTTGAGGCATCGATCGGTGGCAGGGGCGAGGAGGCGTCCGGTTGGTGGCGCCCCACGCGTGGCGTCGGCGGCACCCGGCACGCAACGCGGCCCGCTAGTGCCGGCGGCAACGCTCGACGCTCAGCGCGGCCTGCGCGTGGCGGCTGTAGCGCGACCTGCTAGTTCCAGCAACGGCGCCTGGGCGCTCGGTGCTCAGCGCGGCCTGCGCGCAGCTGCGGTGGCGCGGCTCGCTAGTGCCGGTGGCGGCGCTCAGTGCTGCCTACGCATGCCGGCGGCAGCGGCATGCGCTTAGCACGGTCCGTGCGTGGAGGCGGCGGCGCACGGCGGCGCCTGGCGGCACGAGGTCCGCCCGCGCAGGGCTCGCCGTGGTGTCGCGCTCGAGATCAGGGTGCGAGCAGATGTGGGCCCTGTTCGCTTGTCTTATAATCCGTACTTTTCAGCTTATTTTTTCAGCCGGAACAATATTTTCTCTCATAACAAATCAGCCGGAACAGTGTTTCGACTTGTTTTTCAGCGAAGCGAACGAGGCCGTGGATCGGGTACTTGATCCGTGTTTGTTTTTCCCCAAAAATAATGCGGCAAGAAGGATTGCTGGGCTTTTTGGCCAATGCGTTCATCTGGGACAGGGGCAGGGGCAAGACCGGAAAATCATTTTTCCAAAGTGAACAAGGATCGCGCCTTTCTGTCAGCTCAATGGCAAATAAGGAACCAAATTATCTAAATAGATGGCAGTTAAGTAAACAAAACTCATTTATGTAACGGTGATGGCAATGAAGGAATCAAAAATTACAAAGTGATGGCAACCAAGGAATGCTATAATTTTTTATGGCAACCAAGGAAGTATTATAAGGCCTCGTTTAAATCTAGGATGTAAAGTTTCGGGACGTTACATGGGGGTGTCACATGGGGTGTTTGGATACTAATAAAAAAACAAAGTACAGCCGTAAGTGATCCGCGAGATGAATTTATTAAACCTACTTAATCCGTCATTAGCATATATGTTACTATAACACAACATTGTCAAATCATAGACTTATTCGGCTTAAAGATTCATATTGTAAATTAGTCGCAAACTATACAATTAATTATTTTTAGCCCATATTTAATTCTCTACGTATAAGGGAGGACTAAAGAATGCCTAAGTTTCGATGGCAACTAGGAAATTCTCTCAAATTCAAAAGCGGCTCGTTTCGGTGGGGGCTTGTCCTTTTCCTGCCTGCCCCACAGCCCCTGCGGCCCTGCCCCAGCGTCTGCAGTAAATGGCTGTTCCGCTCGCCTCGCCTGCGCGCACTCAACACAGACGCTCCCCCCCCCTCGCCGCAGTCCCGCCGCGTTACGCGCCCCCGCTTTGTCTCCTTTTCCGGCGCCCGCGACGGACTGCGACGAGCGGATAGATAGATCTGTGCTGTGCGTGACGACCCAGCTCTCTATCTATCCCCGTCCCTGTCTCGCCATCCTCCTTTCTCTTCTTCCTCCTCCACTCCCCACCGAGCTGAGCGAATCCTTAGCGGCCAAGTCTTTCCGAGAAAAGGAGGACCGCACTCGCTGCTGCTGGTCGCTTGCTTTCGGTGGCGAGCGTCTCGGTAAAGCGGCGTCGGCGTCGGAGGCGGCGGCAGAGACTGGACTTGCTTGCTGCGCAGTGCAGTGCTGCCTTGGAGACAGGATCCTGATGCAGGTATGGGGGGGCTTCTTCTTCTCCTTTCTTCTTTCTGGATTCTGGAGGTTGTTCGGCGTCCCTGGTTTTTCCGGCTCTACTTCTTCTCTCGTCCCCGCTCTGCATTCCCACCTGTGTGCTCTCTTCCATGCGAAGAAGAAGAAGATGTTAAGGCGTTAAGCGAATATTTTTTTTTGGAAAGATATGTTAAGCGAACTGCAAGTGACGCTTTCACACACAGGCGAGAAGAGATGCCTGAAAACAATTGCAGTATAGGAAGCGTCGTGATTTCTTTAACACGCGTAACCGCAAGAAGTGAGAGTTATTTTTTTTTTCCCTCCAGATGTTGTGAGTTTGATACTGAATTTTGGTCTTTTTTTTTTTTTTTTTTGCGTTCCGAGAATCTTCCTGCATCAGCATTGTTTACTTTCTCGTGCGCCTCTCGTTCCTTTGTCCCCTGCGTTCTAATGTTCCCTCCTTTTTTTTTTCGACCCCAGGCTGTAATCCTCAGGGAGTCAGGGACTCATAATTGATCAGTGTGTCCAAAGACCAGAGAGGAACGTGACTGAGTTTGCCACCTTCATCCACTGTGGTCGCTCGTCTGCTAATGCTCGCATTGGAGGATTGCTCACGGATATGCTTCTGGTGATGGGCACCCCGGGGAGCTCGCGGGAGCTGTCAGCGCTGATTGCTTCCGCCGCCATCTTGCTGTTACTCTCTGCGTTGCCGATTTGTCGGCCCTACACCTACGAGCAAGATGGTATGCAACATCCTTTTTTTTGTTTGCTGCCACTATTTTTCAAGATTCAATATTCGTCAGGCGGTCATGGTACATCACACACATCGCTATGGGTTCGAAAGATCACGCAGGGTCGCAGATTGAGATTGTGTGTGTTTATGCTTACAATGATACTGAAAATGGGTTAATTTACTGACTCGCTACAATTTCCATGTTATGTGTTTTCTTATGTTTGTCAGTGTTTGCGATAAATGGCTTGTACACGGCACTTGGAGCACCACAGCTGCCTAATTGGACTTCAAATGGTGGTGACCCCTGCAATGAGAGCTGGCAGGGTGTTTCATGTGTGGCGTCAAATATCACCTCCATGTATGATCAGTGCTTATATTTTTTTCCTGAAGTATTTCAACTCAGTGAGCCCTTTTGGTTAACTGAACAATGCAGCATGTTCTTCTTGTAGAGTACTCAGCGGTGCAAATTTGGGTGGACAGCTGGGCAACACTTTGGGGAATTTCACATCATTAATCACCTTGTAAGCTGACAATATGTAGAGTTTGTGATGCCAGTCTGTTTGGGATCTGAATTCGTGACATTCTATCAAGTTGGCACTTAACGCTGCCTGATTTACCTCATTTAGGGATCTCAGCAACAATAATATCGGCGGGACCATACCAGATGGTCTACCACTCACAATGCAGAGATTGTATGTCTACTCGAGCATTCTATTGCTCTTTCCATCCACTTGCATGATTATTTTCTTACTACAAGACCTTTCTGTCAATCACAGTTTCCTTTCAGCTAACCAGCTAAGTGGTAGCCTTCCAAGTACATTGTCGTCCCTTACACTTTTGACAAGCATGTAAGTATATTACTGCCAATACAAATTCACAGGCCTTTAGAAAATTAGAACTTGCTATGATAGTTTCTCAATCTGTCCCTCCTATGTTCTTTCATTTTGCAGGTCACTCAATAGCAATCATTTGACTGGAGCGATACCAGATGTATTTTCAGCACTCACTGGACTTGCAAATTTGTAAGAGCACTCTAACTTGGATAACAATGTTATTCTACAGATAATTTAAAGCTACTTATCAATGACAATCAATCTTCTTAATTAGAGATTTTTCTGACAACAACTTGACCGGTTCGTTGCCGCCTTCAATGGGAAATTTGACAGCATTGACTAGCCTGTGAGTACTGAAAGCCTATCGCACTATCATTTGTGATGGACTTTTCACTATGTTTAATTACCTCACTTTCTACAATCGTTGCAGACATATTCAGAACAATCAAATATCCGGAACCCTTAATGTGTTGCAAGATCTCCCTTTCCAAGATTTGTATGCCCACTCCATTATAGATTCTCTGTTTTTTCTTTTCCTGAAGGGTAACTGAATTGGCCTTTTAATGAAATGAAATTTCTGCCGTATTTCATGACAACTGTTTAATTCAACAGGAACATTGAAAACAATCTTTTCTCTGGTCCCGTGCCTGTGAAATTACTGAACTTGCCAAACTTCAAGTAAGAACTCAGAACTTCCTTGATTGGCCCTTTTTTTGGCAGGGGTGCACAGTGCTCATATAATTTAATTTACTGCCCAGGAAGGATGGGAACCCATTCAATACCAGCATAGCTCCATCTGCGCAGCCTCCCTTGGCGCCAACACCATTACCATCAGTCCCACCTTCAACAGGGCATGTCCCCTCAAAAGAACCTGCACATTCTTCTAGTGTTCCAGGTGGAAGTACTTCAGGATCAGGAAAACATACTACACTCAAATTAGTTGGAAATATTCTTATTGGGGTGGTATTAGCAGTAGTTCTTGTGCTAATTGCAATGTACTGTTTATCCAAGTACAAAGAAAAAAAGTCGAGAGGTCATATTTATATGAAAAACAAGATAGGAAGGGTACCTCAGAAGCTTGGAGAGCCTAAAATCAAGGAAGTGGTAGAAATGAAGGAGTCGCCATTAAAACTCGAGAATAATGCTGAGAAAGGTTCCAATTCTTTCTCTTGACACTATTCTGTCATCTCTCTTTCTCTCTGATTTTTCCCTCTAACCTTTAACATCTTCAATATTTTAAGCAGCTTCGAATGTTGTTTCTGATGGAAGAGAGGAGCAGAAGTTAAAAATGCCAACGTCAGGTGACTGACTTGAACCCTAAGAAAATGCACACAATTGTAACTATTATTATTTTATTTCGGTGCAAGTTTGAATACAGGAGAATTAACAGATATACTGGCATATGAGGTCCCACATTTCCTCAATCTGTTTACATTTAAAGAATGCTTTGTGCAGAAACTTCAAATGTGGTTTATGATCCAAGTCGAAGGGATGGGCAGAACTTAGATTCGTCAATGGCAGGTAAATGAGTTCAAATTCAGTTGCATCAGAACCCAGAATTATTATTCCAGTGCACTGCAAATTTTAGTATACGGAAGTTAACACAAACAATCGCATGGCAGCTGTACCTGGGGTTGTTACAATGAATAAAAAAGAGCATGTGATTGATATGGAAAAGGCTGATAATTTTGTTGAGGACCAACTGCATCCCCCGCAGCCAATTGCACCGCGGACTGAAAAAGTCATTGTCAAACCAAGTGTTCGTACAAGAAAGGGTAGAGTACCTTCAGTTGAAAAGGTGGAATCGACGACTACTGTCAAGTCCTTCTCCATTGCATCCCTCCAACAATATACCAATAGTTTCAGTGAGGAAAATATCATAAGAGACAGCAGGTTTGGTAAGGTATATCTGGCAAAGCTTCCTGATGGAGAGGTAAATGGTTCAGCAAAATTTCAAGTAATTGTTATCTTCAAGTTTGGGTTCATGATACAGTTATCAGCTCTGAAATTATGTATTCATTTTTTAAGCAGCTACTGGAAATTTTGAAGATCGACACTTCTAACTCAAAAGTGCCAGTAGATGCCTTTCTTGAGCTAGTTGTGAGGATTTCTGAACTGAGGCATCCTAACATACTTGGTCTTGTTGGATACTGTGCGGAGTTTGAGCAGCGATTACTTGTCTACGAGTACTGTAGCAAGATGACCCTACATGATGAACTTCGTCATGTAGATGACTCAAGCAAGCCATTATCATGGAATGCGCGCCTCCAAGTTGCTGCGGAGGCAGCAAAATCATTACAGTATGAAGACATAAAATTGCCCCTATCCCATTTTTTTTAATTATTATTTGTGTGCTGTGATTTGAAAAGATATCTGAAAATGCTGTGTATATCTTTCCTTTTTGCAGACATCTTCATGACAGTTGCCAACCACCAGTTGTACATCAAAATTTTGAACCATCTGTTGTTCTTCTCAACAGCACCTTAGTTGTGCATATTTCTGAATGTGGCCTTGCATCATTAGCATCAAAATCAGTTTCTCAGGTAAAATAATGCTAATCACAATATTTTGATATTAGATTTTTCTTACCTATTAAGGATGCTTGTAACTAAAGGTGGTGCTATTTCTATTTTGCTAATCCCGACCTATCTATTTTATATTTGTTTGTTAGTTCAGTCTCTTGAAAACGGGTTTGTATTGGACTATTGGCCACATTTATATAACTAGCTGCAAAATTGTATGATTGTGGACAATTCACTTGTACTTCAACACATTTGTTAAGACAAATATGAACCTAAACATAACTAAAACATGCATTATGCCGTGATGCTTTTTGGCCTATACCAGTTTTCTATTGCATCTGTACCTGCCACCTCATGCTTGTTTTCTCCTTCCATTTTGTAACCACATGTGATTTTACTGGGCTATTTTTTTCTTTATATTTTGATGCTTTAAAATTAAAGTTCCATATACAATGCTATTCTTTGAGTTTTGGTTGTGAACTTATGATATATTGCTGTCATTAAAACTTGCCAATTCATTTCAAAGTAGTGAATAGTAGAATCCATGCTTGATGAGAAGGGAGGGAATGCTATTATTCCATCTTCTTATAAACCAACCTTTATTTTACTTTGCATGACAGTTGTCCGGACGCACCTTATTCCATTATGAAGCACCTGAAGTGCATGAATCTGGATCAGTAAGTGATCGAAGTGATGTTTACAGCTTCGGTGTAGTTATGTTGGAGCTTCTAACAGGGCGTAAACCTTATGACAGGTAACATTAGAAATAAAGAACACAAATCCATTTTTTTACACTCATCTGGCACATTTATTTTTCTTGAAGATGATTTCTGACCTAAGGAATCTAACAACTTCACATGGAATGGAATTTGCAGTTCACGTCCACGAGCTGAACAACATCTAGTGCGATGGGCCACTTCTCAACTCTATGATATTGATGCCATAGCGAAGATGGTTGATCCCTCCATTCGAGGACAATGTTCTGAAAAGGCATTATCCCGTTTTGCTGACATTATTAGCCGCTGCATTCAGGTAAAAACATTTGATCCTACATCTGACGTCCTCTTCACATGAAGGTATGCAGTGTGACTAACCTTAAACTTTATGCAGCATGAACCGGAATTCAGGCCACCAATGTCTGAAGTTGTCCAAGACTTAACTCGCATGGTAAGTAGTGTATCAAGGGCTTCCATGTAGGCGATCCCTTAAGGAAGGGAAAAATGTGGAGGCCCGTGCTTAGAAATTAGAATTCAAGAATGCACCTCGTTTTGGGGCTTCTTGCCAGATTCAGTTCTCTCTGGCCATGTTGCAAGATGCCTTTGATGATCATTGATACGGTAGTAGGATATTTTGCCCAACGCAAGATGGATGGAACACAGTAGCATGATGCAAAGAATGCACCGCGTTTTGTCCATTGTCAGCAATGCTCCTCTGAATCTCTGGTCAATTTATAGTCCAATAAACTATTGTTGTAATTCTGTAGTCTGCACAATACATTTCTCAGTGCCCGGTTCCAGATCACTTGGTGTGATTATGCGTGGTTATTTTGACCATATGTAAATACCAAGACGTCAAGCAAATATATTAGAGTTTGCTCGTGTTAAAGGTCACTCTGTGTTGACGATTGATTTCACTTTGTTGAGATGCCGCTGAAAATTTTCTGATCCAATTCATGATTGTCGGATTTAAAGTCCAATCCTGCAATCCGATTCCAGTTCAGTGCTTTTTCCGACACGGACCCAATTCAGTCCCCGTCGGGTCATCCGATTCCGAATTCCAATGCACTACTCCAAGGTCGCAACGGGGAAAAAAGTGGAGCGGCGTGGGGCCCCACCACCCAACGTCCCCACGTCACGCGCGCGCTCTCCCGCCCGAGTCCGAGGCACCGCACGAAACCACGAACCCAGGAATAGGAACCAAACATGAAAAATCCATCACCCACGCGACGCGAGCCAAACCCGAAAAAACAGCAGGCGGGGCAGGGAAACCAGACCACCGGCCCCGAAACCGCGACGACCCGACACCTTGTCCACCTCTCCTCCTGACCTCCCTTTCCGACTCCTACTGGCTATCCACCGCCCGTCTCCCCTGCGATCAAGCCGACCAGAGCCGGCAACCGATGGTGGTGGTGGCGGTGGGAGGGGGCGGCGGCGGCGGCGGCTGGGGGACGTGGGAGGAGCTGGTGCTGGGCGGCGCAGTGCTCCGGCATGGGGGCGCCGCGTGGGCCACCGTGGCCGACGAGCTCCGGACCCGCTCCCCGTGCACCTTCTCGCCCGAGGTACACACCCCGCACCCTGTAAAACCCTAGGTCGTGTTTACAGCTCGAGACCGACTCGGATACGGATTAGGGCATGGCCCTAGGGCCCCTAGGGCCCCACCGGCGCGGAACAACTGTCTCCAGCTAATATCGAGGCTAGGGTTCCGTGGCCCTACCTCTGCGAATGCTTGATTTTGCAATGTCCGTAGAGCTATGTGATTCTATAAATGCTGAATTTCTGTGGTCGTAGATGGTTGGTTCCTAAGTAGGCTGTGATTGGATTTGATTTACCATGCAATGATTTTGAGTTGAACAAAGGGAAGCCCAGTAACAATCATGTAGGCATTAATGAAGTGTGATTGCGATACACACCATGACAATGCACATTGCATGGTTTGTGCACAAATTTCTGCTTACATGTTCTTATAGCCATTGAAATGATGTGCGCTATTTGAGTATTTTCAAGTTCACACACGAGGAGCACACTATTAGGTGACAGCTATTTTCTTAGAAACAAGATAGTTTCCCAGGCAGCCTTCCCCAACTTGCTTGGGACTAAAAGGCTCTGTTGTCGCTGCTGTATAATTTCCTAGGCATTTTTGGGGTGCTACTACTATGTTGCCTTTTTCCCAACAGTGAAACGTAATAGAACCTTTAGCCTAGTAATGTGTGTTTTTTGTGCAGTTTGTTTTACGTATCAAGTTCTTTCTGATTGCATTGCAGTTCAACTGTTTTATTATCATCTGTAAGTTATGGCAGACTGATCAAGTGGTTGTTATTAGAGTTACATACCAGTTCTTTGCTTACAGTTGTTAATATCTGCAGGAATGTGAAGCAAAATTTGCAGAGATACAGTTGCGGTACTCTGCATGCAAGTAAGCGTGTGATGTTCATACTTTGTACCTTCTTGTCATGACCTTGCAAATTGGATGAGTGGCATAGAACAACTACTGCATATCATTATATATCTAGAGAAGTTGAAGTAATATGAATTTTGAGCCTTTTTTATGAGCTGATTAAGAACTTTGTGAATCTTTAAACATAACAGTCGGGAAGAGTCTTTGCTATTGTGCTAAATGATAACATGTAAGCAGCATGCTACATTTTGATCATATTAAACAATACTTCTTCAATCTCAAATTATAGTTTACTTTAGCTTTGTGCCTTTGTCCTAAGTCAAACTTGTATAACTTTGATCAAGTTTATAGAAAAATACATCGACATCTAGAATATCAAATTATTTTTATTAAATTCTTCATGAAATTTGTCTTGACAATGCATTTGATTGAACTTGTACATGCTAATGTATTTTTCTAAAAACTTGGTCAAAATTAGAGAAGTTTGACGCAGGGCAAAACTGAAGTGAACTATAATTTGGAACGTGGGAGTAGTTGCTAATCAGCATGTCTGCTTCTGTACTCAACGATCAGAAATGCCTGCACTTCTTTCTATTTGCAAGTTGGTGATTCAAGTTTTTAAATTTGCATCTTACTACTTCACAAGTATACATAACCAACCTCAGTTTGAAGAATGGATAATATACAAGGAAGAGAATAAAGAGAGAAAATACTAAAACATAGACCACTTAGTGATCAACAACCTCAGCTTTAAGATTGGATTCTCAATCCCATAAGCAATAAGTTATGTATACAACAATGCAGGCATTGCACTGCCTTTCAGATGGCTGCAGTTGAATAGATAACTCTGATGTGAAGCATTTTATATTTTTCTGAGTTCCGAACTTCCGATCATCCTATTTGCTTCAATGCAGTGCTTGGTTTGAAGAGCTTCGTAAGCAGAGAGTTGCTGAACTCAAAAGGGATTTGGAGAAGTCGGAAAATTCTATTGGGTTAGTGACAATTTGTTCACAGAGCATTTTTGAAGTTCACTTGAGCTATTTATATTTTTTTTTCTTATTGTTGACTATCCCAGATACAATCTTTGTTGATTGTTTTTCACCCAAGCAAGTCATTGTTTGATACTTTGCCAACTTTTTGGTAATGTGTGATCTTCCTTTTACTCTTCCAGATCTCTCCAATCTGTTATTCAAAGCCTCAGCAATAGCAAACATGTTGATGGGAGTTCTGAATGCCGCACCAGTCATACTGAATCATGTCCGCGCTCCGAAAATACAGCAGATACTAATTCCTCAGGTAAAGAAACGTCCAGGGATAGATCATCAGCTGCTAGTTTCACAGAGGAAGCAAGCAACAGTCAGAAATCTCAGAAAGTGCAGCAGTGTGATACTGATTCAATTCAAGCTATCAATCCATCACCAGATGAGTCATATCCCCAGGCCCACGTTGAAAAGGTCGGTCCCAAAGATGGCTTGCTTTGGGGTTCTAGAAAACAAAGAGGAAGGAGAGTTAGAAGGACACTTCTGAAAGGTGGTGATAGTAGTGGGGATGGTGAACCTACATCTACAGCATGCATACAAAGGGAGGGTTCGTCTGAAGGCTGCATGAAGAACTTGAAAACTCCAAATGTAGAATCAGTTGTTATGAAGAAGGGTGTGAAAACTCCAAAGGTAGAATCTGGTGTGATGAATAAGGATTTGAAAACTCCAAATGTAGGATCTGGTATAATGAAGAAGGGCTTGACAACTCCCAAAGTAGAATCTGATATGATGAAGAAGGGCGTGAGAACTCCTAAAGCAGAATCTGATGTTATGAAGAAGGGGTTGAAAATTTCCAAAGTAGAACCTGATGTTATAAAGGACTTGAAAACTCCCAAAGCAGGATCTGATGTTATGAAGAAGGGCTTGAGATCTCCAAAGGCAGAATGTGGCCAGCCTGTGATTGAGAGAGTTAAACTGAAGCTGGCAGAAATTTTGAATACTATATCGACTCAAGATGACTGCAAAATGTTGCAACGCCAACTTGATACTCAGGTATGATGGGTTCACCGAATTTCATCACTTTTCTATTTGCAGTACCTAAGTGATGGTCTAAATTATCTGTATATATATACTCCACTGATTAATATAGGACTTATGTTGACTATAATGACTCCTTAGGTCATTTGAGAGATGGGATACTTCATGTGGGTGCTAATAATTTTAAAACTGCTATTAAAACGGTTCCGCTTTTTTTTTCCTGCTAGTTACTCAACTCAGATTTTTGTGGGTTTTTAATTATGGTTATTTTCTTACTAGCTGGCTATAGTTGATTATGTTACTTCTCAAATTGATTGTTCCATCAAATCATTCTCAAGGTCTGTGAAATAGCATGAACACTTATGGACTGAATTTCATCTGACTCCTTTCCTTTTCGTCTATATACAGAGGAAAAGAGCTAGATATAAGAAGATGATTCGCCGGCATATGGACTTCCGAATACTTCACTCTAAGGTCAAGAGTGGCGCAATCTCTTGCACCAAGGAGCTTCTGAGAGATATGCTCATTTTCATCAATAATGTAATAGCCTTCTACCCGAAGGCTACATTGGAGCACATGGCTGCGGTTGAGCTTCGTGACTTTGCATGCAAAACAGTGAAGCAGAGTGCAAGCTTGTTCTTGAAAAGCCATGGAGAGACCAGAACAGCTGGTGATGCAAGGGCAATCAAGGTTTCTTCAAGGGACGCTACTGCCAATGAAGGAGATGGCAAGAGACCTTGCAGTGATGTGCTGGCTAATCAAAAGACTATACAGAGAAATGAGCAAGCCAATAAGAGAGGTGTGGGTCGGCCTCCAAAGAGTGGGCAGAGGATTGCTGAGGCGCAGGAAGATAGCCCCATCAAAGGCCGGAAAAGGGGCGCTGGGGCACTGGTAGATAGCCCCAGCAAAGGCAGGAAGAGGAGTGCGGCAGCACAGGAGGATAGCCCCAGCAAAGGGGGCAAGAAGAGCCGGCGGTGAAGCTACCATCAGCTCAATGCCGGTGAAACTGTGTACAGCTTAACCATATATCATTGGCTGGCCCCTTCCAGTGTTGTTTAACTGACAAAAAAGTTTTTGTCCCAGTATTCAAACTGATGTAACAGGAAGGGGCTAGCTGTTTTTTATGTTGTTTTGTAAGGAGTAAGGACAGTTAGAGGGGAACCCTCATTTTCCTGTAGAGATTATCCGAGCTAGGCTATACTTGTCTGATTGTGTAATGCTTAATAGTTTAAGCTGTTATACCATGTGAACTGATGCTTGAACACCGACAGTTATCTGTCAGACTGAACCAGTAGGAGAAACTGCAGGACTTAACAGTTCGGCTCTAGGCAGCGAGAAGAAAAGAGGCAGTGCTGGGCTGGTGGTGGGCCGCTTGCCGTGCGTCACTCTCCTGGCATGCATCCGCTCGTGGGCCTTGCGTCACCGTCGTGCACACGGCACACGCGCACTAGCGGCGAGGGTGACAGAAGGAACCAACAAACCGAGCGGAAAACCCGGTCGCGGGCGTGGCCGAAACGGCAGCTGCGCCGCCTGCGCGCTCGTCGCCCGAGCGGAGGACGCCGTGCGGTGCGCTCGCTGCGAGCACTGAGAGGGCAGCGCGGGTGGAACTAGGCGAGGCGCCACCCGTCGCGTTTCCTCTGAGGCTCTGACCCGACCGTCGCTGTCGCGCTGTTCCTCTCGGGCTCTCTCGCTCCCTCCCGCGGTCGCCTCCGCCCGTCCCCGTCCCCGTCCCAACCTTTCCCAATCCCTCCGGCCTCCGGCACTGCGAGACGTTTCGTTGGCCATTCCCACGACACAATCAGCACCACCGGTGCCGTCGCTGCCAAGGCGCCCACCCGTGACCCGTGCGACGACTGACGAGTGGCTGGAGGCGCCCCCACGGCTCCACCACCGCCCATTGCGCGCTCAGCTCCGAGGCCTCCCGCCCGCCGCGGCATCATCTCCGGCTCCTCCCGCCGCCGCGGTAATTCGTTTTGTTCTCACTCAATCCGATAGTACAAATATCCGCGTGCTACGCCTGGTATGTCATGGATTGGTTCTGCTCGTGCCTTGGGACTTGGGTGCTCCTACCTGTAATTCGGATTTGGGAAACGGTCTCTTGGGACGCGCTCGTTGTCGCGAGGTGGCTCCCGAGCTGGAAGCCTGGAACTGGAGTCTGGAGGGGTGGGTTAATCAAGTGTAGTGTAATTCGGTCGCGGCCGGTGTGTCAGTGTTCCTGCTCCACTCGTCATTGATGCGTGCGTCACACCCCTTTGCTGTCAATTTGCTTCAAGGGGGCACTGCTGCACTCCGAACAACAAAAGCGTGATCACGCATGATGCTTGCACCGGACGTTCATCTATTCGTTCGAGATTTCACCGCCTAGTTAGCTCCCTATCCTTTTCCGTTTTACCAGCAAAAATATGGAGAAAAGAGATGCTAAAGTTTTTTTTTTTACCTGATGTGTGCCTGGAACCTGTTGACTTAAGGTTGTTTGAGTGGGTGGTGGTCGATGTGTTCAGTGTTCTGTGTGAGATGTTTGCTCAGTCCCGTCTGTGAAAGGGATGTGGGGAACTGTAAACGCTTAACAATATCATGGTCCTTTTGCAATGCAGTCGGACCCGGACAATACTTTTAGTCTTTCCTTTTTATATGTTGTAAGAATTTTCTCCTTCATTCTGTGTGGCGTGCCTGAACTAAGCAACACGCCAATCTTTCCATTATAAAATTAATGATACTGTTTGTTACGCTGTTTTTTGGCCTGCTATCCTGCAAGCAGGGCGTCATGAAATGATCCTCACTTGCTTGAGTTGCTTCTTGACACCATAAGAAGGCGATCCATCTGTTTCCAGTTGTACACAGAAAACTAGTGTCTTGAAAGATAAGGTGAGTTTGCTTAGTGATCTTTTGATGATTCCTTACTTATTAGTGGCATCTACATTTTCTGAACCCTTAGAAGGTTGGTTGAGTGTGAGGTCAGGATACTACTATATTGCTACCTACTTTTGATTGTACAGAATGGTAAGGGGGGCGATAGGTGTCCTAAGATGAAACTGCGGTTGCATCTGTTCGTCCTGTGCGTGATAATCATATTCCTGGTGTACAATATGGCTAACTTTCAACATAAGCAGACATCGGTAACAATCAATATCCCCTGGTTTATTGTATAACAGAGTTCTCTGAACATAAAAGATTAATCTGATGTGATTATGCAACTTTACAGTTGGAAGCAAAATCTCATCCATTTGATACAGTGACGGTATGTGAACACATTTCCTTCCATCAAAAGTCGCAAGATTTGTTTTTCCCCCTATTAACCAGAGGCAGATTTTCCTCTGTTGCTAAGATATGATTTGCGCCTCCAATGTAAATATCAGGTGTCTGACAGAGACGCTGTTAAGGTGCCTCAAAAAGCGGAGGCTAGGATTGGTTATTTACCCCATGGTATAGTGGAGTCTAACTCCGACATGGAGTTGAAGCCATTGTGGCTGACAAGTGCGCAGTCAAAGGTTTGTTAAGTACAATATATACCTGACGAACTTTGATTCCAGTACAATATTTCTGTTGGTTTCACTTTTCAAACTCAACAAGCATTAGCTGTTCCCACCTCATAACTACAGAATCTTATTTGTTTAGTTATTTAATGCTCTGTGGGTGTTTTGTCCTAGCAGAAGTCTAAACAAAGTGATCAGTTTTTTATTGCTATTGCTGCTGGTATAAATCAGAAAAAAAGTGTGGATGCTATTATGAAGAAGGTACTTCATTTACACCTCTGTAAGCGGTAATTTGCACGTAAAATTGTCATGTGACTCTTGATTATTCAGTTTCTTCCAGAAAATTTTACAGCTATATTGTTCCATTATGATGGGAATGTCAATGGGTGGAATGATCTACCATGGAGCAAAAGTGTGATACATATAGCTGCTTCTAACCAGACTAAATGGTATGGTATCTCCTCCTTTGCACTGAAATTCGGCATGCCTTGTCTCTCATTTTAGCTTAAGATAAGATGACAAGGTATCTGTTTTTATAGGTGGTTTGCAAAGAGGTTCCTCCATCCTTCTGTTGTGTCCATGTACCAGTACATCTTTCTTTGGGATGAAGATCTGGAAGTTGATAACTTTAACCCGAGAAGGTATTGTGTAATTGTATTACATGATACCAACCTTATGTTGTCAAACTTATCATTGCCTAGCAACAACAAAAAAAAGAGTAAAGACGTACACATCAGAGTTCTGTTTATTGGACTTTTAAATCATGGTTCAGGCAACTACTAGTATAAAATGACAGTTTTCTGGATGTTTCTGCTGCCAGTGCCAGCCAGCCATGTATGTGCTAGGCAGCAAACAATTTCTTGAAAATATCCAGCTTAAGTTTGTGTTCTATATAGGAGAAATCTGTGAAGAAACGGCATATTATGCTAACCCCCTCCACACACAAATGCGCGCGCGCACACACCAAATGTGTTTGTTTGATCTTTCCATTCTCTGCACCAATTTAGCTAATGCATTGATTCCTTTCAGATACTTAAATATAGTTAGATCAGAAGGGCTGGAGATATCACAACCAGGTCTTGACTCTAAGCTTTCTGAAATTCATCACCGGATAACTGTTCGTAAAAAAACAGGGACCTTTCATAGGTAAGTTCATGTAGTGCAACTTTTATTTTGGAAATGTGTGGTTACATCATAACTAAATCAAACACAATGTGTATTTTGACAGAAGAGTTAGCCGGGCTAACAAACAGTGTTCAAGAGAAGGACCGCCTTGTTCTGGGTATTTCTTTCTTGAACCCTTCCTTATGCTACAACAGAATTGCTGATTAGCTCTTGACATTTTTACTGCATGATCGATTTTCACCAGAATTGTCTTACTATTTACCAACCATGGTATATGCATGTGACAAATATGATTGAGAGCCGTGCATGACATGATAATTGTTTGTTTGATCTATAGATGGGTCGAGGGCATGGCGCCTGTTTTCTCAAAGTCCGCTTGGCAATGTGTGTGGCATCTTATCCAGGTAGACTTTATCTTCATATGATTTCTTAACCATGTTCTGTATTTGAACTTCTATTGTACCAGACAATATGACTGTTTTCCTTTCAGTGATCCACAAGTTCTGAGCATGAATTGTACAATATGGTGTAGCATTAGATGTCCATGTGTATCGTATTCCTATTTTGGAATTTGGAGTCAGGGAATACTTGGAACATGCGTAACCGTGAGTAACCATGTTGAGAAAAGCAGGGGTGGAAACCTGGGCTTAGTGTCGAGTCTTCACATTTTGTTTCTTTCTGATATGTGTGATGTCTTTATATTTTGCTTCTTTCTGAAATAATATGGAGTGCAGAAGCAATAGATATATACAAGCTAGGAGCTAACTACTTGTCCCATTGGCTACAATATATTTTTTGATTTATAATATTCACAAATCACAAGGTTAGTTTTGACGCTACATTCGTCAACATTTTGTGTCATTACTTGTGGATAATTCTTGAATTAGATTCATGTTATTTCTGTGTATTATGGTCCTCTAGCTGAGTTGGTTAGGTGGCTTGAGTAACACTCCTTAGGTCCTTGGTTCGACTCCCCGTGGGAGCGAATTTTCAGGCTAGGGTTAAAAAAATCTCGCCTGTCCCATGCCAAAGCACAGGTCTAAGGCACAGCCCCGATCGTGATCGTTCTCACATGGGCTATGGTGCTGCTGTGTATGGGTGGGGAAGGGGTTTGAGGGTTTTCTCGACCTTTTTAATGCAATGCTTGAGGGCTGTCTTACCCCCGTAGGTTGAGTGTTTTTATGGTCCTAGTTTTATAGGTGTGTATGAACTCACTACAGTGCCTTCACATACCTTGATTGCTCCACGCATTGTCACTGCTGCATTTGTCAGGGACACAGGCAAATATGAGTCCACATTAGTTCATAGGTCTTTAAGCTGTTTTTGAAAAGAAAAAAAGTACTTTATGTGATAATCTCCTTTGTCTTTTATGGTTTTACCTGATTGATTTTTGTGGGGTATTCCAGATATTAATATATCTACATTGTATTTATACAGAATGATCTTATCCATGGATGGGGTATCGATTACAAGTTTGGATATTGTGCTCAGGTTTGATAAAAATGTTGTTCAAGTAACTGTGGCATGCCTTATAATTTAAGTTCATCTAAAGCACAAAATAAAAAAAGGGCGTACCCAGTGCAGAGAGCTCCTGCTCTGTGCGGGGTCTGGGGAAGGGTGTTAGTGGCAAGCCTTACCCTCGCCTGTGCAATGCGAAGAGACCGCGACTCGAACCCGGGACCTTCCGGTCACAGGCGGTAAGACTCTACCGCTTGCACCAGGCCCGCCCTTCATCTAAAGCACAAAGTATTGAAAGTTTTTCGTTTGACCTTTGTCCATGCAAAAAAAAGTGTTTATTTTAAATTATATATTATGATCAGTATTCCCAAGAAAAATCATATAGCACTATTTTCCATCTGTTAAATTAATATATTTTTTGTATGGTAATCTATTGAAAGTTATCATTTTTTTGCCCGAGGTGTTATATAAAGGAATAGAAACATTTGTACCTCTTTATGCTCTTATGCATCTAGCATCTTTTAACATAGTCATTCTGAGTTCATGACCTCATTGTCCAAGCAAACTTTGTCCTCTTTTTAGTAAAGACTTGAAATAAAAGTTTTCTTTTTCAAAAAAATAATAAAAAAATAAAAGTTTTTTTCTTAAACTGATTTCAGGGTGACAGGACAAAGAACATCGGCGTAGTTGATAGTGAATTTATAGTTCACCGAGGAGTGCAGACATTAGGAGGTTCTACAGTAACAAAGGTTTGTCTTAACTCCTGTTTTGTTGCTGCAAGTTAGAACCTTGGTGTTTCCTGCAACTCTTGCATACAAAAACATGGTTATGTCTAAGAACAATAGATCATGGCAATATTTTTCAGTACATTCCATGAATTTGAGCTGCGCTTCCTAATGCAATAATACGCAAGCTTTTGTGTGTTCTCAGAGAAAAAAAAGTGGTTCATCTGCACTTGTGCATAATTCATACAATCCTTAATTAAGTTTTTTTTTGTGAGAACAAAAGCCCTTTGTTTCCTCATAAAACTGGTTAGATGCCATCAAACTTCTACATTTATGTTATGGGAGTATTGGAAATGGGGTTGACCTCAGTTAAGAAAAGCCCTTTGTCATAATTAAAAAAAAACTTGACCCGCGGGGGTAAGACAGCCTCCGGCATTCTACTTAAGATAGAAGGTAACCTTCTCACGCAGGTCGAGAAAATCCCCGAAACTGCCCCACCCATATACAGCGGCACCATCACCTATGTGAGAACCTGAGCTAGTTCTTAGAGCTATGTTTTGGCGTGTGACAGATGAGGGGATTTTTTAACCCCATCCGTTCGCTCCCGAGAGTTACTAGAGCCATCTATCCAATTCGGCTAGAGTCATAATTGATATTTTATAAGGTGAAGTTATTATGGGAACTAGGAACTTTGTATCTTTCGCTTGCAATGGAAATGTCTTTTGATAATACTATGCCTTCTATCTGTATATTCACATCTGTATATTATGAATGTTCTTTGTTGGTGTGCAAATTAATGTTAAATGTTTCCTCTGTTTTTCGTTTTGAATTCTGGAAGGATGGTACTCGTGGCAAAAATGCCCAGCCACTTCGTCAGAAAGCAGCTCAAGTCCAAAAAACGAGAGTATGTTCTGTGTGCCTGACCTTAAAGAGAAGTTTGATGCATACTACGTATGTTGCTGTATTTTATTCAGCGACCTTGACACCTTTTATGATTTACCAGGGGAAGGCACCAGGCCTTGATATGCGAACAAAGGTGAGCTAACAAAGCATTTGGTATACTGTACATCGTTTCAAGTGTCTAACTCGAAAAATGTCGGTGGAAGCTGAAAATTCAGATTTCAAAACCCTGTCACTTCACTTGAATTAGTTTATTTTTACAGGAAAACACATGAAATAAAAGGGGGCCTATTTTTTTTTATTTCCCTTCAGTTGACAATAACAGCGCAATAATCAGCTCTAGCTATCCATATGCAACGCATCAAAATTTGCATGCCATTAATCGATCAGTCCTCACAGTTTGCCACAACATTGTTTCGACCTTGCAGATCCGGAGAAAATCACGATCGGAGCTTCGTGATTTCCAGAAGCGCTGGGACCGGGCTGCAAGGGAAGACAGAACATGGGTTGATCCGTTTGCCCGCTCCCGAAGAAAGCGGAGGAATAGAAACCCACAATAGATCAGCATAATCTTTACTGTTACACTTGCACAGAATTCCATTTGCACCTTCGATTTAGATAGAGTGTGTAATTGAATAATCAACGCTCTCAAGGACGAAACGAAACAGATGACCACACACGTGAAATTTTGCGGGGCAGTGAGTTCCCAGTGGAAGTTGTTGGTTCAGGCTCCCTGTATCTGAAATTGAATGTGTCATACACTCATACTGACGAACTAGTTTGTGTTCCTAATCACTCAACTGGGACTCTGCTTTCGAAGAGCGAGGGCAGTGAGTGCAGCCTGTAGCATAAAAACAGAGGAACCACCCATTAGCAATGAAAATTAGTGGCTCGATGCCTCGACTGCTGATTGTAAGCCATGGGGGCAAACAAACAGGCCCCGAGTCCAGTGGTGTTTTTGTCGTTGGCTACTTGGCTAAACTCTGCATGTTGCTACCCTGTGACTGCCTTCGGAAACAAAACTCAGCACAGCGAAATGTCTGATCGTGCCTGGGCTGTTGACTGTCACGCACGAACGAGGAAAACAGAAGTGGCGGACATGTCGCACGTCCTCGCAGTTTGTCGCCGCGTCGTGTTCTTCAGGGACAGAGACAGCTCATCCAAATCGCTGTTTGGTAGTTCTTGGAACAGGGCGTCCGTTCGTCCCGGATGCTTCCAATGGTGAGTCGTCCGAGCCAGTCCAACTACCACCTCTAAAAGAACAGGCTGAAGCGATGTCTGGTGTAACCTTATCCATTAGAGCGAGTTAGTCCTCATCCATTATTTTCAGAGATGTGTGAGATTTTGCTAAAAAAAAGAGGTGGGCGAGATGCTGACCCAAACCCAGCTCACCATAGTAGCTGATGTGGTGAATCGGAGATTCGGTGGCGGTGGCATAGGGTCAGCGATGCAGCCGCAAAGGCAAAGGCATCCACCTTGCGCACAACAGTCCATCTTCGTTCCCCAACGCCGCGACATCAGGGATCTGCTACGCTTCCGGCGTCCGGCTGCTGACTTGCGACCCTTCTGCACTCTTGCGGCCCACACCTCCGACAACCACTGCGCTTCACGAGTCCGGCTGCCGACGCGCAAGCATATTGTTTCAAGTGTTTCAGATGTTTCAAAGAATGTTTTATGCGAATGTTGCAAAAGTAGATCGATGTTACATGTGTTGCAATAGTTGTACACGTATGTTGCAAGCTTCTGTTCTCAATGGTTCATCCGTTTTTTTTTCAACGTATGTTACAAGTTGAAAGCTCTAGTTTAGTTTTGGCTAATTGATAAAATCTATTTGGACTAATCCTTGCATCTAAGTGTGTGACTAGATAGGATGGTCCAATCCAAGTGGTGGAGCAAGATGAAGTCCATAGTGTTGTTGGTGGACATGTGATGAAGGTGATCAAGCTCCGGACTTGGAAAAGAAGAAAGAGGGAAATAAAATGGGCTCAAGGCAAATGTGATATCCATAGAGCCATTTTGTTTTCGGTGATCGAGATACTATAGAGAGTGTGATCACATTTAAGATAGATGGTCATACTATTAAGAGGAGAGCTCTTATCGGATAATTCGATCATCTAGTGCCACTAGGTGTTGAAATACTTGCATTGCATTTTAGGCCTAGTGCACAGTCGATGAGAAGTGAATAACCTTTGAAAATGTTTGTGAAAATGCTAACACACTTACACATGATGGTGAAACACTTGGAGTGTTAGCACATTTGCAAAGGTGGTAAAAAAAGGTGAAGAAAATGAGGCATAGCCGGGCTTGTGTTGCTGCCTCGAGGGCACCACCACCCTTGTGATGATGCACCGCCACCCCTATGGCGGTGATTGACATAGGAGGTCGAGAGGGAGGTGCTCTGGGGGGGCACCGCCACCCCTTGATCGGTGGCACCGCCACCCATAGGGCGGTGCCCACCTGGACTCGCCCGAGAGCGAGGTTGCGGAGGCTGGCACCGCACGTGACGGTGTGAACCGCCTCTGGTGTGACTGGTGCACCGCCGGGGGCACCGCCACCTTGTCTGGTGACACCATCCCTTTTCAACAGAGAGCAGGAGAAACCGTGATGGGTATCGCCGCGGGCACCGCCACCCCTAGGGCGATGCACCACCATTTTTCATCCAGAGAAGGGGGTTTCTCGGGCAGTGGCTGGGTAGTCACCGCCACCCTAGGGGTGGTGATGAGGACATCACTTTTTCAGAGATACCCGCTGATTATTCCAACCAGTCATGCAAGGTCCAATGATCCGAGCTCAAAAGCGACAACTCAGTTTAGAGGTGAGCTCGTTCTTAAGCGATACTTTTCATACTTTTGAGAATAGACTACTACCTAATGATGTTATCTTGCTTAGGAACATTGGAGAGGGTCATGAAGGACTTAGAGGAAGTGGTGGAGGTGATGATGACCAACAAGGACATCCAACACAAGCCGAAGGCCCAGTCCAACAAGAATTCAAGTCTACCTCAGCCTCTAGGACTAGACTGCCTTAAACTGGTCACCCAAGACGTATCCGAACTCCATTTTCGATGATCCACATATGGATGGAAAGCTAATTTGATAAGGAAGCCAATCCAAGTGGTCTCATGTCAAAAGCAGTTCGGAATCAATGGGAATCGTCGAAACAAGTCAGCGTCCAGAATCTGTTCAGGGTGCTACGACACCGATCTTTTGGTCCGTTAGGACCGTGTATCATGTTTGGGTCCATTAGGGGCGCGTCCAGGGGTCTTGCACGACCCTAGAGTCTTCATAAACAGCCACCGCTCCTCCATTAGGCTTTGGGTTTTGCTTAGATTATTCTAGTCAAGAACAGTTTCGCCGTTCATCGGTTTATGAGACCCCAACTTCATGAGTTTAATCATTCATCTGCAATTTGATTGCGTTCTTTCTTATTCTTGCTTGTGTTCTTCGTTGCGCAGGTAGAGATTAGCCTTCTTGGCGAGGTCAACCTGGTCCATGACTTGGTTGATAATCAGAGGAGCTGTGGTGCTAAGATTGCAGGGTTCGATCTTTCGATCTGAAGCCGGATCGGTATGTCATTCTCCGCCACAACGATAGTTACCATCACCTGATGGAAGATCGGGATCCTCGCCTCCATTAAGTGATGCCACCGTCGCCTGTTCAAAACTAGTCGTTGAAAGCTCTAGTTTGGTTTTGGTGAATTGATGAAACCCTAAGTGCTAACCTAGTTTATCAAGTGATCATGACATAGGTAGCATATTCCTAAGTGGTGAAGCAAATGAAGATCATGACATGATGATGGTGATGCCATGGTGATGATCAAAGCGCTTGGACTTTAAAAAGAAGAAAGAGAAAAATAAAAGGCTCAAGGCAAAGGTATAAATGGTAGGAGCCATTTTGTTTTTGTGATCGAGACACTTAGTGAGTGTGATCACATTTAGGATCGATAGCCATACTATTAAGAGGGGTGAAACTCGTATCAAAATACAGTTATCAAAATACCACTAGATGCTCTAACTCATTGCATATGCATTTAGGATCTAGTGGAGTGCTAACACCCTTGAAAACGTTTGTGAAATATGCTAACACATGTGCACAAGGTGATACACTTGGTAGTTGGCACATTTGAGCAAGGGTTAGGAACTTCACCGGTGGAGTGTCCGCTCGTAAAGTGCAGGACAGTACGATGGTGCCACCGACACCTTAGACAGAAAAGACGAAGGTCGCTGTAAGTGACCGGACGTCGATCTCTGAAGGACCGACGCGTCCGGTCAGTAGCAGCAGAAGAAGCGCAACGTCGGTCGTTGACCGGACGCTGGCTGGCTATGTCCGGTCACACTGACATGGTCATGCACGGGGGAGTTGTCGTGTGACCGGACGCTGGGTGAGTCCGGTCAAGCATGACCAGACGCGTTCGGTCGTGAAAAGTCATCTCTAGATGCTTACTGGAAATGACCGGACGCTAGGGTTCAGCGTCCGGTCACTTTGAGTTGCAGCGTTCGGTCATCACTTAACCGTTGAGATCGGGCGATCAACATTTGAAGAGAGGGGACACGTGGCACGCATCGTGTGACCGGACGCTGAGGTCCAGCGTCCAGTCACCCCGTGTTGTGCCCAGTGAAGGAGCACAACGGCTCTATTTTGTGGGGGCTTCTATTAAACTCCCATAGCCGGCTCAAGCTCACTCTCTTGGCCATTTTGCATTGACATAGCAACCTTGTGAGCTTAGCCAAAGCTCTCCCACTCATCTCCATCATTGATTCATCGTCTTTGTGAGATTGGGAGAGAATCCTAAATACATTGCTTGAGTGTTTGCATCTAGAGGCACTTGGTGTTTCATGTTTCGCTGCGGGATTCTCTTGTTACTTCTTGGTAGTTGTCCGCCACCTAGATGACTTAGAGCAGCAAGGATCATCGAGCGGAGGTTAGTGATTATCTTCGGCTCCGATCGTGGTGATTGTGAGGGGTTCTTGACCTTTCCCCGGTGGAGAGCCAAAATGTACTCTAGTGGATTGCTCGTGGCTTGTGTGATCCTCATCTTGTGTTGGTTGTGTGGCACCATATCGAGGGTTTGGCGTGTGATGCCAGTTAGCGCGTGAACCTCCAAGTGAGTGAATCGCCACGACGAGGAGTAGCTTGTCGGCAAGCAAGTGAACCTCGGTAAAAAAATCATTGTATTCATCATTTGATTCCGAGGTGATTGGTCTTCATTGGTATTCATTCTTGTGATTGATTGGCTCCTTCTTCGACTACGGCGGTATAAACAAATTGCTCACTCTCTTTACATTACCGTAATCTAGTTGTCAAGCTCTTTAGTGTAGCTAGTTGTGAGAGCTTGTTAGTTTGGTTAGTGTGGCTCTTTAGTTAGCTTTTGAGAGCATACTAACTTAGTGTAGTGTCATAGCTATTATGTGGATAGAAACTATATAAATTAGAATTGTGGTAGGTGGCTTGCATTTTTAGTAGGCTAGCGCAACACTTGCTTCACCTCATAATTGTCTAACCGATTTGTTAAGTGTTGTTGTAGAAATTTTTAATAGACTATTCACCCTCTCTAGCCATTAGGACCTATCGGCCGTTGGATGACCGTTGGAGGGGCACCGCCACCCCATGTCCGGTGCCACACCGATATGTCCGGTGACCGCACAGAAGCTGACTCAAAGGGGTAACAGCTCTATTTTCTTATGGGCTTATAAATAGAGCTAGTGGCCAGCTTTGGCCACTCTGTTGGCACTTCTAACAGCTGCATACATCCTTTGAGAGCTGAGCACACCACTCCACTCACTTGCACATTTGATTTCATCATCTTGAGTGAGATTGAAGAGTCTCTAGTGCATTGCTTAGTGTCTAGCATCTTGTGGCACTAGTTGGGCGATTTGGGCTGGTGGAGTTCTTGTTACTCTTGATGTTTGCCGACACCTAGACGGCCCGGTGATTGGTGGATTGTTGAGGCGGCTATTGGTGATTGTTGTCGGCTTCAATCATCGACATTGTGAGGGATTCTTGTGCCTTTTCCGTGGGAGATCACGAAAGGAAACTCTAGTGGATTACGCGTGGCTTGTGTGATCCTCATATTATGTTGGTTGTGTGGCACCCTATTAAGGGTTTGGCATGTGAACCTTCAAGTGAGTGAATCGCCACAACGAGGACTAGCTTACCGGCAAGCAAGTAAACCTCGATAAAAAATTATTGCATCATTATTTGATTCCGAGGTGATTGATCTTCATTGGTATTCATTCCTATGATTGATTGACTCCTTTGTGATTGGCTCATTACTCTACACGGCGGTATATCACTCCATTCCTTTCCGCGCATTTACATTTCTTAGTGCAGCTTGACCCTTTAGTGTAGCTAGTTTCGAGGGCAAGCAAGAGTCATGTTTAGTGGTTAGTGAGGCTCTTTAGTTAGTCTTTGAGAGCTCACTAATTTAGTGTAGTGACATAGCATTTGAGTGCTTATAGACAATAGCAACTAGAATTGTGGTAAGTGACTTGCATTTTTAGTAGACTAGCGCAACATTCGCTTCGTCTCATATTTGTCTGACTGCTTTGCATAGTGTTGTTGTAGAATTTTTTATAGGCTATTCACCCCCTCAAGCCATTAGGACCTTTTACAAGTGTATTTATTTGGATGTTGCATATGTTTCACGCTTATGTTGCAAGTGTTTTATCTGAATGTTGCGTATGTTTTACAATGGCTTTCAATTGTTTTTCATGTGTTTTTGCAAGTGTTTTAGATGCATGTTTCAAAGTGTTTCATCAGTCTTCAGGCGTATCTTGCAATTGTTGCATTTGGATGTTTCAAAAGTAGATAGAGTGTTGCATCTTCTTCCTCACTTTTCTGCTGCCTTCCTCTGTGTCTCCTCCCGACTGTCGACTGGGCATCCACCGCCCCCTCCCCCTCTTTCTCAATGCTGGTGACATTCGGACGGCAGTGGACCTCATGTAGGCACGCGAAGCCGCGTGAGAAACGGCTATAGGCGTGAGTGTCTGGACGTACTGCCGCTAGCAAGCTCCATCGCTGTTGTAGCACCAAATAGGCATGGAGACTATGGCCCCTCGAATTTCCATCAAACCTGTTATGGCCCTTGCCCGACGGCCGTGTGTTTTCCTCGTGTAAACGAAAATAGAGCCGCACTCTGTTCCTCTCTTTCTCTCCCTCGGAATTAGGTATCCACCCATGTCCGCTTTGTAATTGACTTATCCAGCAGCAATTTGTTTACCCCATGCCGCGTCATCGCCTATGTGTAAGCGTATTGACGCTTAAAATGCTACTGGTACTCATCGTCATAACCCAAAAGAACAAAACACAGCTATCGCTAAAATAGGGGAAACAAGATTAAAAGACGAAGTTATATAATCTATGTATATTTTTATCTATATAATCTTTTGTAAAGCAAAACCTCACTACAAGTCTAAAGTTGCTCTATCGATGAGCCGCATAATCAAATAAACAGTAGCAGTACAATTTTTGCTTCACATGTTTTTACTTTCATTCACTCACTCCATGCGACCGGATCGCACTCCACCGAGGAATCAATACTTCGTCCGTTTTATTTTATAAGTCCATTCCTATGAAGAAATGAAACAAAATCCACGGTGCATAGTGTCATGTCTAAATATCTAAATGTTGTATGTTGTTTTGCGACGGAAATGCTCCCAGTGGTGTTTCACTCATTTTCCAAAGCATAAGAATGAAACAAAACACCCCCGGTGATCTAGTTTCCAATGTGTTGGTAATAGTGCATACAAAGTTTTATTTAGATGAAACGCATCTCTCTCTTCGCATAATTTCTATGACACACCATCTTTTATGCATCACCTAAACTCCATTGAGCTCCCCTAAAAAAAACCTAAACTCCATTGAACCAAGCCTAAGATGTATTATCACATGACATGATATCCCAAATTACACTTTTAACCATTCATCTGCTTTATAGTATATTTGTTTATAATTATAAGCTTACGATTATTGGATAGTATATTTGATTACAAATCTAACCATATCAATTTGTATTAGAATAGTTAAACAATATTGGATAATTATTGGTCCAAAATTCTAAATTTTGAATCTTCGTTTATCTATGCGCCTTAAACTGGAGGGACCGGAGGGAATAAGCACTAACAAACACATGTACATGAAACAAAATTGGTACTTTGGCTATAAAAACCCTAGATCAATGAACATGCATCTTTCAAGTTGTGAGTGGTGGGATTCTTGCAACTTTTTTAGCAGCCGAAGAATCATATCCATTAACGCGCATTTCAAAGTGCCTTTCTCATTCCTCTTTTTATGACTTTCTATTACATGCTGAAAGGTGATGAAGTTGGAATGAACATCTTGGCACGCTCTTTATAAACTCATGAGTCATAATGTTTGCATCAGGATGCAAAAGCTTATAATAATCTCGAACGTACTATGAAGAAAACTCACATAGACCATCAAGATAAACTTCATAGCCACAGGTACAAATGGTAGTAAATCAACAACATCTTTTTCTTCAACTTTCAGCACCCTAAATTTTTAGTCCATGGCAGAAAAATTAAGAGGAGCTAATGTTCGTGTTCTGGGGGACATTAGCTCTACTACTAGCACAGTACCGTAGGTCACGGCAGTACGCCGTGACAAGGCAAGCATATGCCTGCGTAAAAAAATTTCAGAGATGGTCCTGGCGATCTGTCTGCTGAAACCGAAAGCGTCTGAATCTGAAGGCAAATCAGCGGAGCGAGCGTGCGTGCGAGACCACCAGGTCCGATCCGCCCCCCGCCGAGCCGAGGACAGCAGCGGGGGCTCGCGGTCTCCTCCTTCAGATCTCGCACCCCCTCCAGATCTCGCGCCCTCTCCATCCCATGCCCACTCCCCCTCCTCGGATCTAACCACTCCGCCCCTCCTCCCGTCTCCGCGGCCATGGCGGGCGCCGCGGGCGGGTTCGTCACGCGGGCCTTCGAGGCCATGCTCAAGGAGTGCGCCGCCAACCGCGGCAAGTTCGCCGCGCTGCAGCAATCCATCCAGTCATACCTCGGTGCGTGCGTGCGGCCCCTTTCCTCCCTCTCCTCCCGCGCATTGGGATCTCGTGGTGGCTGATGATGGAGCTGTGGTGGCCTCTGCTTGGCTCGTGTCGTTGCAGATAGCATCAAGGGGGCTACGGCGGAGGGCGCGGTCATCACGGAGGCGCTCGCGTCGGCTGGGCGCGTGCTCGACGGGCCCCAGGCCGAGCTGGTGCTGCAGCCGCTCCGCCTCGCCGTCCAGACCAAGCACGTCAAGCTCGTCGAGCCCGCGCTCGACTGCCTCCACGTAATTACTGATCATCATCATCATCATCCCATTTCTGCTCTTCCTTTGCTTGCCTTGCATGCCTGAGGCTTATAAATCGTCAGACGTGTTGCATTGACGTCGAGCACTGTGATGGTGTCACTGGAGGGGTCATTCGCTCTGGCACCATGGATGCTTTGGACGTTAGCAGGATAGAAACACGTTTCCTTGTCTAGGGTAGATACTTGTATCGACCAGTCCTCATTTTGTACACCGCAGAGCCAAGGCCCTGAATTGGTTGTTTGGGTTAGAGATGGTAGATAGTTCCAGGTTTATGCCATTTGACTTATTTACAATTTTGAGAAGATTGTGATGTAACACAGACTGTTGTTATATGAAGACTGATAGAACTCAGGATGGTAAAAATGAGTGTGCAGTATGAACAAGTAGCTGTCTAGACATTAAGTTGATACATCAATATTACATTATGCATTGACAAGGTTCAATAAGATAGGATGCTATGCTACACATTATCTAATATTCAGAAATATGATGTATAAATACGTCCATTTAAGTTATATGTTGCCATCATATACATCTCATGTAACACTGAATTTGGATCCTTGTGCAGTAATTGCTTATATGCTTACACAGATGTGAGATTTGGACATTTGGTGCTATCTTATCTTGCCCATAATCCATGCATAAATCAATTTCCATAATTTTTCCCTTATGCCATGTACTCAAGAGTTTGGGCAGTGCTAAGTTACTTGGGGTGGAGTTAAATGTGTGGATTTTACGATAGTTGCAAAGCAGTTCAGATCAGTGTGCTTTTTTCTGCTCCTTTTCCACCACATTTCATTTTGAACCAAGAATCAGTTCGCTAATATATCTGTACCACCTTTTTTTTTGTTTTATGAAAACGCAATAGACACATCTTCAACAATCCATTCTGATTGAGTTGTTCAATTTCTGTTACCAGAAACTTATTGCTTATGACCATTTAGAAGGCGATCCTGGTTTAGAAGGTGGCAAAAATTCCCCAATATTTACAGACATCCTGAACATGGTATGCGGTTGCGTCGATAACACCTCCTCTGACAGGTATACATCACATTAACTGAGATAATGTCGTGTCACACTTTTGATCAAGTACTAACATGAGTATTATTCTCTGTGCTATAGTACTGTTCTCCAAGTCTTGAAAGTGCTTCTCAATGCTGTTGCTTCAAATAGGTTTAGAGGTAACTTTTACAAGCATATTCTCTTTACTCCTAGTATTTGTTATTATCTCTTGGAGACATCCATAGTATTTTGTTATTAGGTAAGTTTAACTAATGCTGTTTTTTGAAATGCATTTAGGAGATATGAGGTTATAGATAATGACATTATGCATTAGGCGGTTAAGCTTATGCATAACACTGCAACATGCATGCATTAGTTTGTACAATGTTCCTTCTCATACTTTTTTTCCTGTATGTGCAAGCGTCTTTATAACAATCATATAAGAAAATAAATTGCAAGTTGTTAATAAATTCTTATATTTTACTGCTCCAAAGTCAGTGGGGGCCAAAACAGCTCTGCATGTAGTTATATTCGTTTGTTAAAGTACAATGTAAGCTGCAATCCTCAATACATCTTTTGCGTTTGATTCTGTTTTTTGGAATGCAGTTCATGGAGAGCCATTGCTTGGGGTCATTAGAGTATGCTATAACATTGCTCTTAATAGGTACCTGTTATATCGCTATCTTCTTATTTGCAGTATGTTGGCTTGTTGCGTCTTTATAACATTGTATGATAATTTATTCATTTGTATTTTCTTAGCAAGAGCCCTGTGAACCAGGCTACCTCAAAGGCTATGTTAACCCAGATGATCAGCATTGTATTCAGGAGAATGGAATCTGAGCAGGTAAAGAATTTCCGCATATCTTATCTTGTGCATAAGAAAATGATCTGTTGAGGTTGTTTCTCTAGGTATTATTTTACTTTCTTGGTTCCAGGTTTCTGTATCACCTGCAAGCTCTGTGGTTAAAGATACGCCTTCATCTATCACAAAGGAATCTGAAAATGGAGAAATATCTACTGATAGCCAAGATGAGGAAAAAGTTACTCTGGGAGATGCATTGTCCATGAACCGTCCTTCTGAAGCACCTCCAACATCTGTTGAAGAGCTTCAGAATCTTGCAGGTGGAGCAGATATTAAGGTACTGAAACTTGATCTCTTGTTGCTATCGGAACTTCCCAATGTGTCTCATGCATTGCATTGGTTCCATCTAATTCAAAGAGTTTATTTGCAGGGGCTGGAAGCTGTTCTAGACAAGGCCGTTGAACTTGAAGATGGGAAGAAAGTGTCACGGTTCGTTAAGCTTGTTTTAAGTTGTGCTTAGTATCTGGGTTTTTGCATGTCTAAGGCGATGCATCCGGGACTATGATGTGGCAGTAACTAACTACCTTTGCACCCCCCCCCCCCCCCCCCCCCCCCCCCCTCTGTTTTTCCAGTGGAATTGACCTGGACACTGTGAATATAATACAGCGTGATGCACTATTGCTCTTTCGAACTCTCTGCAAGGTTGGTTGCTTGAGTAATGTTACTTTAGTGAGAGCTACATGAAAGTAACAATTATATCCTTCCTGCGTTTTGTCATCCTTTTAGATGAGCATGAAAGAAGAGAGCGATGAGGTTGCTACCAAGACAAGGCTGCTATCACTCGAACTACTACAGGTTAGCTTACTTCTTTGGGGTTGATAATGTTTATTTTTTGTTTGTTTTGATGTCATTCATAGCCATTCTCTTCAGGGATTGCTAGAGGGAGTCAGCAATGCGTTCACAAAAAATTTCCACTTCATTGATTCGGTCAAAGCATATCTTTCATATGCTCTTCTGCGAGCATCTGTCTCTTCGTTGCCAGTTGTTTTTCAGGTAAAAAAATTGAAATTCATTCAGTTTTGGTTTTCATCATACTTGGTGTGACGGTACTGATCATTTCTGAAGAGTGGGCTATCTTGCTAAGTTGACGTTTCTTCTTTTATTACAGTATGCTTGCGGTATATTTTCAGTTCTGTTGCTCCGGTTTAGAGAGAGTCTGAAGGTAAAATTATTATTAAGAGGACTCATGTATGGAAATATTGTTTGTTGTGTTATGTTTCTTTTGGTACCATTACATTCTTTGAATTTTTCAAATGTTGGTGCAGGGGGAAATTGGTGTCTTCTTTCCTCTGATAGTGTTAAGGTCTTTGGATAGCTCTGATAGCCCCCTCAGCCAGAAGGCTAGTGTTCTTAGGTGATTATCTTTTTCCTTTATGGAATCTCAGCTGCATGCATAATGCATGAACAGACACAGTTTGGTCATTGGAGACATCTAGTACATTTATGTTTGATGTTATTTGACTGATTTTACAATCAGGATATTGGAGAAAGTTTGCAAAGATCCCCAAATGCTTGCAGATGTGTTTGTGAACTATGACTGTGATCTTGAGGGACCAAATCTTTTTGAACGCACGGTAATCATATGTTTTTTTTATTTCACATATCCACAAAGCATAGCTTCTGAATTTCTCAGTCTTTTTTTTCTTTGGCTTGTAACACATCTGATTGATAATATGTCTCCTACCAGGTTAGTGCACTCTCAAGAATAGCACAAGGATCTCAAATTGCTGATACTAACTCCATTGCCTCATCCCAAACAGTTTCTGTAAAAGGCTCGTCTCTCCAGGTTACTATGATTCAGGTTACTCGAGCCTCCTTTATAATTTCTTGTTTATTGTTAGTTTGACATGAAGATTTTTTATTTCAGTGCTTGGTGAGTATTCTGAAGTCATTGGCTGATTGGGAGCAACTTCGAAGAGATTCCTCAAAGCAAGGGAGCATTGTTGAATCTCATGAAGAGGATGCTTCGAGGAGCTTGGCAACTGATGAGATGAAGAGCCAAGAGGATGGTCGGAATCAGTTTGAGAGAGCCAAAGCTCATAAGTCGACAATGGAGGCTGCAATCTCAGAGGTGGGATGCCTGCAGTTTTTATAACCACTTTGGAACTGAAATATCACATTGTTTCTTGAATGTTTTAGTTCGTAACTGACACCTTCACCTAATTGTTTTGCAGTTTAATCGTAAACCAACTAAAGGGATTGAATATTTATTGTCAAATAAATTGATAGAAAATAAGGCATCATCTGTAGCTCAATTTCTCAAGAGCAATCCCAGCTTGGATAAGGTGATTTCGAGATTTCATTGAGCGTCTTGCTGTAACAATATAACTATTGTTTAATGTTATTTGTCAAAAAGGTGTACATACATCTAACTTCTGTTAGCTATATGCAGGTTATGATTGGTGAATACTTGGGACAACACGAGGAGTTCCCTCTTGCTGTGATGCATGCCTATGTTGACTCCATGAAGTTTTCAGGGTTGAAGTTTGATGCTGCAATTCGTGAGTTCCTGAGAGGATTTCGCCTTCCCGGTGAAGCACAGAAGATAGATCGCATAATGGAAAAGTTTGCTGAGCGGTAGGTGTATATGTATTTATAGAACTCAACACATTTTTCCTTAAGATTTCCCCCCAGTGACCCTCAGATGCTGATATGATTATTTGCAGGTACTGTGCTGATAATCCTGAGCTTTTCAAAAATGCAGATACTGCTTATGTTCTTGCTTATGCTGTTATAATGTTGAATACTGATGCACATAATCCAATGGTATGGCCTAAGATGTCAAAATCAGATTTTGTTCGTATGAACACTGCGAGTGATGCAGAAGAATGTGCCCCAAAGGAGCTCTTGGAAGAAATTTATGATTCAATTGTCAAGGAAGAGATAAAGATGAAAGATGATTCTCATGATACTTCAAAAACCACCAAGAGACCTGAAACAGAAGAAAGAGGCCGTCTTGTCAATATCCTCAATCTAGCCCTTCCAAGACTGAAGTCAGCTAGTGATACAAAGGCAGAGAGTGAAAAGATCATCAAACAGACCCAAGCACTTTTCAAAAACCAGGGACAGAAGAAAGGTGTTTTCTACGTTGCACATCAGGTTGAGCTTGTTAGACCAATGCTTGAAGCAGTAGGATGGCCTTTGCTTGCAACATTTTCTGTGACCATGGAGGAAGGTGACAGTAAGCCTAGGGTTGTATCATGCATGGAAGGGTTTCGTGCTGGTATCCATCTTACTCGTGTTCTCGGGATGGACACCATGCGATATGCTTTCTTGACATCCTTAGTGAGGTAGGTTTATCCTTTGAACTTCTTCATATAGTGCAACTGCATTTACTTTTTATGTAGCAACTAGAAGATACTCTGCGCGTTGCTGCAGAGATTGCGAAGAATTTGGAATGAAATTAAGTGAAAATGATGTGGATAGCTTGCATTAAGAGGTTGGAAGTTAGTGGGATGGCATGGCTATTAGTGGAAGATGATATGGATAGTTAATAGGGATTATATGGATGGCTTGCATGTTGAGATAGACTTGTAGTGGGGATTAGCTTTATAAGAGATATATAGATATAATGCTACCCTTTTCTTTCATAACCATTTTGCAGGTTTACATTTTTGCATGCTCCCAAGGAGATGCGTAGTAAAAATGTCGAGGCACTGAGGACTCTTCTTGGTTTAGCTGACACTGATATGGATGCTTTACAAGATACTTGGAATGCTGTTTTAGAATGTGTCTCGAGACTCGAGTATATCACTTCAAATCCTTCAATTTCCGCAACTGTAATGCTGGGATCAAATCAAATATCGAGGGATTCTGTAGTCCAATCACTGAAAGAGTTGGCTGGGAAGCCTGCTGAACAAATCTTTGTAAACAGTGTAAAACTGCCAAGTGATTCAATTGTTGAATTCTTCACCGCCCTTTGTGGTGTTTCTGCTGAAGAGCTAAAACAAACACCTGCTCGTGTCTTTAGCTTGCAGAAGCTTGTAGAGATAAGCTATTATAACATGGCTCGTATACGGCTGGTATGCTCTGTTTCTTGTTCTCTGTGCCATCCATTTTACACCATTTTTCCTAGACAATAATTGTGTGAAGTGATAAATAAGTTGGTCTGAACATGCAATCTGCCATAGCCCACAACAACTTACCATTTATACATGAAATGTAGGTGTGGGCTAGAATATGGTCTGTGTTGGCCCAGCATTTTATTGCTGCTGGAAGCCACCATGAGGAGAAAGTTGCAATGTATGCCATTGATTCACTAAGACAGCTTGGTATGAAGTACTTGGAGCGTGCTGAATTAAACAACTTCACATTTCAGAGTGACATACTGAAGCCTTTTGTCATTTTAATGAGGAATAGCCACAACTCAAAAATCCGAGGTTTAATCGTTGATTGCATTGTTCAGGTATGCCCTTATGCATGAATTTTGACACATCTATGAAATGTAATGATCTGGTGTTTCTTATCAAATGATGCTACATGTAAAAACTTTGCTGGATGTACATGCAGTTGATCAAGTCAAAAGTTGGTAGCATAAAGTCAGGGTGGCGTTGTGTATTCATGATATTTACTGCAGCGGCTGATGATGAGGATGAATCAATTGTTGAGAGTGCTTTTGAAAATGTAGAACAAGGTAAATAAGGAATTTATATAGCTGGCTCGTAAAGTGCCTTACCCAGCTTATATCCTACCAATGTTGAAATTTTATTGGCTGACTTCGTGAGCTAAATGATGTCTTACAGTTATCTTGGAACATTTTGACCAAGTTGTTGGCGATTGCTTCATGGATTGTGTCAACTGTCTTATTGGTTTTGCAAATAACAAGTGCACTCCTCGGATTAGTTTGAAGGCTATTGCTCTCCTGCGTATATGTGAAGATCGTTTGGCAGAGGTTTGGATTATCTGTAACATTCACCTGCATATTCATTAGAATTGGGGATGACTTTTTTGTCTCATTTATCTCTATCATACAGGGATTCATTCCAGACGGCGCTGTTAAACCTATTGATGTTGTTCCAGAGGCCAATTTTGATGTGACTGAGCACTACTGGTTTCCTATGCTGGCTGGTTTGTCTGATTTGACTTTGGACTCCAGACCAGAAGTCAGACACTGTGCACTGGAAGTGTTGTTTGATTTGTTGAATGAAAGAGGACATAAGTTCTCTTCTCCCTTCTGGGAGAGTATTTTTCATCGTGTACTGTTTCCAATTTTTGATCATGTAAGACATGCTGGAAGGGATGGACTTTCTTCTTCTGGGGATGATTGGCTTCGTGATACTAGCATTCATTCGCTGCAGTTAATCTGCAACCTTTTCAATACATTCTATAAGGTAACATGTGTTGTTCTTTAAGTTGCTTCATGGACATCCTTTGCATTTCAGAATATTCAGTGTGATGAAAACTGGTCATCCCCTACATTCCATTGACATCACACTGAAACTTGTTTGGTTGGTCATCGTCTGATTGTGGCATTTACACAGGAGGTATCCTTTATGCTTCCACCTCTTCTCAGTTTGCTGCTTGAGTGTGCCAAAAAAACAGACCAAACTGTTGTTTCAATTGCTCTTGGCGCTTTAGTTCATCTGATTGAAGTTGGTGGTCACCAATTCAGTGATGGTGATTGGGAAACATTACTAAAGAGTATCAGGTATTTTCTGAAATTTTTGTTCCTACCATTTTTTTTACTTCTCATTATTTACTCGTTTTTGTTGATATCACTTGTCAGGGATGCATCCTACACAACTCAGCCTCTTGAACTGCTGAATTCATTAGGATTTCAGAAATCAAACAACCAGCAGTTACTTTCAAGAGAAGAAAGCAATGCACATGGCAATAGTTACCATGGCAGCCGGGGGGAACCCTCCATCAGTAATAATGGTGAGCATAGTCATCCAGAGGCAGGCCCACAAACTAGCCTGGAGAATTCAGAAGGTATCATGATCTGAGGTGTTCATATCGCTGTTTTGATGCACTAATTTAGTAAATTCCATACAGATTGGAATATGAAAGGTTTACACAATTTATGTATTCATCTAGGTTTACCGTCACCATCAGGGAGAACACAACCTGCTGTTTCCCCACGTGGACAAAGCTTTGGACAAAGAATTATGGGCAATATGATGGATAATCTTTTGGTCAGAAGTCTTACATCCAAATCAAAAGGTCGAACAGATGATATTACTCCACCCTCACTAGCGAAGGTATATGTATGCTCTTTCCTCCAGCACATGTTGATAGGTCATAGGTACTATGGTTTGGGCATTAGTAGTCTAGTACTCCCTCTGTTCTAAATTATAAGTCATCTAGGTACATAGCTTTTGCTATGTATCTAGACATAGCATATATGTCTATGTGCATAGCAAAAGCTTTGTACTTACAAAAGCCAAAACGACATGATTTGGAACGGAGGGTATTTGACCATGCATTCCTAGAAAAAAAAAACATATTTGCTTTATTTGGTCTTTTCTCAAATTTTGTGTTGATCCATCTCACGAAGGATGCTGGTTATTTTGTAATAGTTTGTATGTTAACTCGCTGACACCTGAGTCCATTTGGTATGTGAACAAGAGATGTATTACATGGACTCGTAATTATTATGGTACCATGTATGGTTAATGAACTTATATTATGCTACTCTATTGTTGTGACAGCCAATTGTATGGGTCTTCATTAGTACTCAATGTATTATTTTGAATAAGTTTTCGAGTTAGTTTTACTAAACTCTGCTATTCCACTCTTCCAAAAATCTGGTCGTTGTTGAAGGCTAAAGCGCTCAGCTCATATGAGCTCATATGGCATCCAAAAACTAGCTATGAACATTTCTTAGTATGCCTAGTATGGAAGTACTGACATTTTCTTCTTTGGCTTCGTGCTTGTTGATCTAGGCCCCTTATGATGATGAGGCTGACAAGGCTGAAGAGGAAGAGAGCCCTATGATGGAAACTGTCAGGAGCAAATGTATCACACAGTTACTGCTGCTTGGGGCAATTGACAGCATACAGGTAAGCACTTTCCACTTTATATACATGCTCTTAGATCTGAGTCCATCCATTGTCTCTCTGACAATGTGGGTCTGGATGCACCTTGTCTGTGATACAATAGAGGACTATCAGAATTCTAGTAGCAAATAAGGAATTCGTCACCCTAATATATTAGCCAGCCCTACTTGGGTTGATATATTGTGACTAACTATCGATGAAACATTTCAGAAGAGGTATTGGAGCAGGCTAAAAGCCACACAACAGATAGCAATAATGGATATCTTGCTCTCACTCCTAGAGTTTGCTTCTTCGTATAACTCACCTTCAAATCTTCGGACGAGGATGCACCATATACCTCCAGAAAGGTAAGACCTGAAGACCAAATGATTTTTGCTTTTGTTGATCTAGGAATCAGTTTCTAACATTTTAAATTTGTGTAGACCTCCACTGAATCTTCTCCGGCAAGAACTAGCTGGAACAACAATTTATTTAGATATCCTCCATAAATCAACAGTGGAGCAGGGCGAAAAGGACTCCACTGAGGAAACAAATGGTTTGAATATGGAATCTGATGACCAGGAAAAGATCAAGTACCTAGCAGAAGGGAAGCTGGTTTCTTTTTGCGGGCAGATTTTGAAAGAGGCGTCTGATCTCCGGCCTAGCACTGGGGAGGCTGCCAGTGCAGACATACATCGTGTATTAGACTTACGGGCACCTGTTATTGTCATGGTATATGTCTGGATCCTGGAAGCTTTATGTTAGGTCTTGAAATTCTCATCCATGTTTTAGGATAATCTGTTTATGCTCTGACAAGAAATTTTGTTTGCATTTCAGGTTTTGAAAGGAATGTGCATCATGGATGCTCAGATCTTCAAAAGTCACCTGAAAGAGTTCTATCCATTAATTACCAAACTTATCTGTTGTGATCAGGTACGTACTTTCTCAGATGTCGTTTAGTTTTTAGGTACCATCAACGAAACATGCGACAACACCAGAGCTTTAATTTGTGGTTATGCTTCAGATGGATGTTCGTGGAGCCCTTGGTGATCTCTTTAGCAAACAGCTTACTCCACTAATGCCCTGAAGTATGGCAGTATTTCCACTCTTGCATATATCTTGTTGGAATATATTCGTCATCAGCAGTTTGTGCAAACATGGAGCACCGGTAGGGTGCTTGACATCCTTAAGGCACATGTATGGTGCAACAGCTATTCCCTATGAAGTTACTAAGAGCTTGGTCAGCGGGAACAGCAAGTCCCTAGGCCACATTTTTTTTTGGATGACGCAAGGGAAGTAGCTTGACTGTTGCGCACACCATGTTTTTGCTAGTGACTTGTACTTTTGAGCTATTTATCTGTGCTCGGACAGGGATGATGCTTCCATTATACAGAAGAGTAGTGTTGGTGATATGTACACGTTGTTCAGGACATTGTACTTGAGGCCTGTTATTATATGGCAATAGTAGATTATTTGCGGCAAGCCTTGTTTTTGTGCGTCTAATAAAGTGGGGTCCTGAGAAGTATAGCCTTATCTGACTGATTGTCGCAGAATTGCGTTGGCAAATTCCTATTGTCCTGATTGTTGCAGAATTGGGCTGGCAAATTCCTGTTGTCCTCAAGTTGCTGTAATGTTGACACGGTGCATTTATCTGTTGGTATTTTTGTCTTGTCCGTATTGGGCGCATGTATTGTTTGATATTGTGCATCAGTGTATTTATCCGTAGTTGACAGCAATACAGATATTACTACTGTTTTCTGTATTTTTGGAATGCTGCCAACGCAGGCGCATTGTGTATTGGGTTTCCATATTTTCAATCACCTGTCGAGAATCGAAGTCCAAGGTGAATCCATATTACCAGAATCCAATCATTCATTTGCTGCCAACGCAGGCGCATTGTTTATTTGGTTTTCATATTTTCAATCACCTGTCGAGAATCCGAGAAGGCCAAGGTGAACGCAGCATATTGTCTACTATTAATACTTTATATATCTTGCGTACTAGAGCGGTCACTGTACCCCTCAAAAAGAGAGAGAGAGAGAGAGTGATCGCTGTAGAAGTAGGCCTATCTTGCGTACTAGAGTGATCGCTGTAGAAGTAGGACTAATAGGCGAGACCCTCAGACCCATAATGCAGCCGACGAGACAACCAAACCCTAGCCCAAGTGAACAGGTTCCAGAACCCAGGTACTACAATCGAGTATATGGCAACAAGGCCACAATGTTTGATTGTTTGCAAAGTTCTCCAACTATACCAGTGTCAACATCATGAGATACTCATGATATAAACCACGTTATCCTAGCGCTCGGACATCCGGCGCGCGAGATGCGTTCCGATGTTGCTCCTCTTACCAAAACCCGCCCGCTCCCGACGCAGCCCCCCTTCCCAATGTGAATAGAAATCAGATCGGAATAGAATAGAATTGCGTCCACCGCAGCCCCTGTCCTATGTTCCTCACCGCGCTTCATGTCCCTGTTCCCCAACGCACCCCATTCCCCCACCATGCCCCCTTGTCCCAAGAGCACGAAAACACACCAAGTGCAACATCGCAAAACATATGAAAAAACTATATAGTGCAACATCGGAATATAAATGCTGCAACATTGCAAAATTATGTAGTGCAACATCGAAGAATATGTACTGAAACATCGAAAAATATACGCTGCAACATCGAAAAATTATGCTGCAACATCGAAAATTATATACTGCAACATCGAAAAAACATATACTGCAACATCAGAAAACATGTACCGAAAAATATGTACTGCAAGCATCGAAAATTATGTGCGGTAACATCGAAAAAAATATGTGCTGCAACATCTCAAATAGTAGTACTACAACATCAC
Organism: Miscanthus floridulus; assembly: GCF_019320115.1. Classification (NCBI taxonomy): domain Eukaryota; kingdom Viridiplantae; phylum Streptophyta; class Magnoliopsida; order Poales; family Poaceae; genus Miscanthus; species Miscanthus floridulus. Next base: position 108,798,909 of record NC_089583.1, on the reverse strand, counting down.
AAAAATAAACCCTGAAACATGGAATAGAAAAACATTCGAAAATCATTTGTTGCAACAAAAAAAAAAACCATTGCAACATTCAAAAATCATCTGTTGTAACACCCTAAAAAACCCATTACACCACGGAGAAACAACAAAGGACGTACAAACAACAAAGGGATGGGTTCGAGGTGCAGGCTGCTCCAGCCTTGGCCCATCACCTTCGAGCTCGCCCGGGGGAGGAGGGAATAGGACCCCAGAGCTCGCCGGAACCATAGCCACCGCTGCGTCCCTCAGATCCGGAGGAGGAGGAGGCGGGCTCAGATCCAGAGGAGGACCGACCTACCTCGTTAAAGCTGCCACCGCCGTCCTCGTCTCCGGTGGGGGGAGCGGGAGCCGGGTCACTGGGAGCGTGGGGTTGCAATGGAGGTCGCGAGAAGGGGAGGGATGGAGGGAGGGAGGGAGCACGAGTGGGCGGGGCGGCAACGAGCTAGGCGCGGCACACGGTGTCCGTCCCGGCGACGCTAGCAGGCCCAGAGAGCGGAGGGTGGAGCGGCAGCAAGTGGCGTGCTAGGGGAGCGGAGTGGGCCACGGGATGGCGGAGAAGCAACGAGTGGGCTCGTGGGGGGAGCGGGATAGGTCACGAGATAGGATAACGATGCCAATGGGATAAGGAGTGGGAGTCACGGGGCCACGTCCGGACACAAGTTGGGGACGGATGTCCTCGTAGAATCATTATCGTATAAACCATACCCTTTGCAGCCTCCGCCACGTCATTTTCTGGTCAAGAACCAAAAAAGGTGGTGAGATTCAGAGATTGCGTGGCACGTCTCCAAATAGTGTGAGAAGTGCCATTTTACATATCCAACTAGAAACCACGCGCGGGCTTTTGTTGGACTGGCCCATGATTATGCCTCAATATGAATATGAAAATAATTAGTGTGTGCTGCCCAGACTGCGCGTCTCCCGTTGGATCAACCCACTCATGGATCTTTGTCACATTTGGAATGGGTTGATGATGCCTTTTCTGTGGCACAGATGCTGCTAAGTTGTGATGGTCGTGCTAATCTGAAACCAAGCCTGAAAGTATAATAGTAGTTTGGTCAATTACTCTATTTTTCATTTATCGGTGCTAAATTATTTATAAGGCAAAGCTTATGGCCTTAGCTAGGTCATTGAGACCATTCAAAAATTATTGAAAACTAAAGTTTCAAGAAACACAAAAGTTATGAATACAACGCAAGGTCCAGAATGCACAAATGACCCAAAGATATATGCTCAACATATGGCATGAAATATTCATGGTGAAGAACCACATATCCACCATGTTATTCCGCTGGAGGTCAGGTGTAATGGTCTACTCAAAACACCAAAACTGTACGAGTAATGGGTTGGACATGGGCTGACAGGTTCAACTTCGATAACTGGTGGCTCCACTTGTGGCAACTGTCTGCTCATCTTGGGATGGCGGATCACTTCACCAATTTCCTTGATGACAGATTACAGTATCGCTCCCAAGCCAACTCCTTTTTTGTTTAGTTTTATCAGGATCTCCACTGGAATTCCAGTAAACTGCTGCAAGGGAGTTTGGACACTCCACATTTGTTTGTCTACCAACTTGCAAAGGTTCAGCGCCTTTTCGGCTAGTGGATCCCATCCCCTCTTCAAAATAATCTCAAAAAGTGCTAGTAAAAAAACGACCAGCACGTTGCGTTACAGAAGGGAGTGAAAAAGTATACGGAGTTCAAAACTGTTTTGCTATATCTTAGACTCTTAGTACTATATGCCCTCTGCAGAGATTATTGACCAATGCAGGCTAATACAGTTATTAACTACTAGACAACTATAATACACTTAAAAAATATATCTTGCGTGTGCAATTGTGAGAGCCTATGGGGCAGATGACCTTTAGAAATATGTTAACCTAAGATGATACATTGTTTCTTTTTATCCCAATTCTGACATAAAAATCATATGTAGAACAACTGTAAGTCCAAGAATAATCATAGAACGATAACATAGGTGGATATATTGAGCAAACATATAGTAGAATTATTATCATTGAAGTAGTGACATTGAAACTCAGTTTGCCATCAAAGGTTCTACAGTTTCTATTCTACTGTGCCTCTGTAACTATTGATATTACCCTGGCGATTTCAGTTTCATCATAATGCTTAGGCCAGTCTTAATGGGGATTTCATAGAGTTTTATGGGCATTAAATATGCTGACATAGCACTGTCTTGATGAAGAGAGAGAAGATAAAAGTTTCATGGGAGTATTCATGAGGATGAAACTCTTCTGCACTGTTTCCAAAATATGGGTGTGTTGGAAACTGGGAGATGAAACCCCCACTGAGACTGGCCTTACAGAAATAAAAATGTATGCCAACTGGAACAATTTTCAGATGAGCTAGAGCCCTGCCAAACAGACCCTAGAGATGGTCTATGATTAGAGCACCCGCAATGAGCCGAGACTTGAAATATGGGCCCCCAATCTGAACATTTTTTCTTATTCGTACGCATGAGAAAAATCTCCATCTCTCTCACAGCCCGCTGCAAAAGAATTATTTCATGGATTAGAAGCCCGGGCACCCATAGATCTCTATGGCCACGTTCGGCTTACCTTATAATTCACACTATTTAGTTTTTTTTTAGCTGAAACAATGTTTTTTTTTTACAATAATTCAGTCAGAACAGTATTTTTCAGTCAAGTTTCAGCGAGTTGAACGGGGCCTATATCTATTCTCCGATGCTAGATTTTGGAGACGAAGCATCGACCCTGCAGTGTTGAAAATCGATGCTTGAATACTCTCTCCTTTTTAAAAATCGGGTATCCAGTACTCTGCCGATGCTCTCATAGTCCTAGAAGACAGGGGACATGACCCGTTAAACCATGCAATACTTATTTTGTGTGGCGAAGAATATAGATCTTATATAAGGAAAATAGGCTATTGACACTTGAACAATTATGTATCACAAATTAAAGTTGAGAGGAGATAAATCTTGGTTGTGTTGCCGTACGCTCACTTTCACTAGCTAAGCTAGGAGTATTATATTATTTATTATTCTATTTGTCCTAACTCCTAAAATATAAGATGTACACGTGTCTTAGCTACAGCGAACATGGGCTAATCAAGGGCTATTTACGATTAGGGGCCCTTTGGATTGCAGGTGAAACAAAAAAAAAATTACAGGATTGATTGATTGAACTTCCTAAGGATTTTTTCCTATACTTGCCTTTGGTTCATAGGAAATGTGAAGAAAGTATTCTATAGGACTGTGATCCTACAGCTAAATTCCGTAGGAAAGAAAGCAAGAGCTCTGAGCTCTTGGAAACTTTCCTGGCGCCAAAACTAATCACGCGCACGTATATTCTGGTGAGCATTATTTGAGCTGTTTTTTTGTCCGATCTAGGACGTGAGCCTTCTAGAGCCAAACAGCATCGGTCAATTCCTTTGTTCTTTGCTTTCAATGCTCAACAAGTGTAGCCGTTCAGACTAAAACATGGGAGCATCTGCAAGTTCCTTTGTTTCATCTGATCTTCTATCAAAGGCCATCTCCTCTAGTTTCCTTTGTTTCAATTCCCATAGAATTCGAGAAGTATGCCATCTCAATTTAGTTTTTCCTATTCCTATACAAGTCCTATCGTACAATCCAAAGAAGCCCTTAATATATTCGTCTCATCAATTAATCACCACTTATGCAATTACTTTTAAAATAAATTTATACTTAGGTCCTTTTAATTAGCATTCAAACCTAGTCAGCTAGGACCGAACAAGCCCTTAACGCAAGTACTCGTATTTTCCGCTAATTATAGCTTGGTCCACATCGAGCTGGCCGCGAGAGTATTAAAGATGGCAGTGGGTCGGGTTCGGGGCGGATATCCGCGGATTTCGGGTCCGCGGGTTTCGATTTTGGTTCTAGGTTTTCGCCCATGGATTTTCGGGTTCGGATATCCGAAATCCAGCGGGTTTGGGGCGAATGTTTATTTTTACCCGTGGAGCTCCATCCGGGGCCCGAAACAAACAGCCCACCAGAGGCCCAACTAAAACCCTAGTATATAATGCTGGAATCCTCACTTCATCAGCCCTCACCTGTTCCCCTCCCACCCTCCCACCCGACGGCGGCAGCGGCTCAACGCCTCACCCTGACCCCGAGTCCCTGAGACCCTGGCAGGCTGGCAGGCGACGGCGGCCTCAGCGGCCAGCGCCTCACGCCCTCACCCCGACAAGCTCACGACGCTCGAAGGCGGGCGGCCTCCTCGAGTCCTCGGCCCTGCCCCCGTCCAAACCGGAGCAGCTGCCGGCATCGGCCGCCACCGCCGCCAGGCCCAGAGCGCGCGGACCCTATAGGGGCGGCCCACCGGCGCACAAGGCCTATGGTGGAGGTGGGAGGCGAGGACACGGCGAAGCAGAGGGCGGAGCTGTGGCCTCATCTGCCCGCACCCAGGCGCAGTCCCGCACCGCACGGTGGCCGCACGCCTGTACCCACCCGATGCCTCGAGCCCCCGACGGGCGACCTCGCCGACCTAGGCGCCTCGCCAGTCCGTGACCTCACCGGCTTCCTCTCTCTCCCTCGTCCCCACGGTGGATCCGCGCGCGCAGACCCGACGGCGGGCACATGGCGGACTCTACCGGCGGTGAGGAGTTGCAACGACGGTAGGCGCATGAGCAGGCTCTACCGGCAGTGGTGGACCGACACATGGTGGCTACGGCGGTGGGCGTGCCCTCTCTCCCTGCGGCAGCGACGAATCTGCCCCCTCTCTCCTGGCGGTGGCGCGGCAGCGGGCGCTCGACTCCGCGACGGCGGCTCACCCTCTCTGTCTCTCTCTCTCGGTCGCGGACACGGAGTGCCCCCATCAGCGCTCGGCGGGTTTCGGATTATCCGACGGGTTTCGGGGATCCATGGGTTTTCGGTTTTGGGGATGGATTTTCACCCGAATTGGTGTTCGGGACGGCTTCGGGTTTTAGGTTCAGATTTCGGTTTTTAGGTGCCCAGACACTCCACCCGATCCGAACCCACCCCGTTGCCATTCTTAGAGAGTATTGAAAATATTCTTTAGACCTCCTCACTGGTGCCGCACAGTCGAACCGTGTGGACCTAACTTTTCCTATAAACAATTTAACGGGCCCACGAGATACGGAGGAACAGCACTGATTGAACAAAAGCCAAAGTTTGGCCCACGAGCGGTTACTGGCCGGAGAGGTGGTTTCCGCGTGTGCATGTTCACCCGCCTCCTCTCCTTCGCAAGACGGCAAAGAGGAGTCGCCATCGCCCGCCCCATCTAGTCTGTGTCGGTGTGGTCGTGCGGGGGCGGTGCTGCGCTCCTCTGTTCGGGGCAGGACTCCTCATCGCCGCCTCACTACTCCAATCTCCATCGCCATTGCCGGCGCAAGCAAAGCAAAAGGGGCGGAGAAGCATGGCCGGGCGCTACGACAACAACCCCTTCGAGGAGGAGGACGTGAACCCTTTCTCGGTACGCGCGCCCATCCTCCACCCCTATGGCGCAGATCTAGTTTCCTTACCTGGCATCGGTTTTCTTCCGAGAATCAGTGGGGTATCCGCTACTTCGCTCCTGTTTGGATCTGGACGGGGCGCAGATCTGACCACGTCCCGGCGATGGAAAAACAAATGCATGTTACCCCCTTGCAGTATCGCCGACGCTGCTAGTGGATTTTTTTTTTATTCTGGCCTGATGATGCAATGGCGCTTCAACCTCTTGTGCGTGTCTGTGGTTGAAGTTTTTATTGGTGGGTTTTCCTTACACAGGAACAAGCTCGCGGCAAGGCTGGCGGGCAGACCAACTTTGGCGGTGGCGCGTTTTACATGCCTGTGAGTTGTTCTGTTCTTATGAGTTATGCGACCTCCGTGGTATGGCACATCAGTCAGGGGTTCATATTGCTTGCCTGCTTAATGTTGTGTGATTTCTGCTGAAATGTAGAACCCCAGAAACGTGACTCCTGCATCCAATTCACGCCTTTCGCCGCTTCCTCCTGAACCGGCAGACTTCAGTGCCACAGTGGATATACCCCTTGACTCTTCAAAGGTGTGTAAGAATGTGCATTGCCTTCTCATATGCAAAATGTGGCTGTATGAACACACTTGCTAGGAAACGCTGTTCAGCGCAACCAATAACTTGTGCTTTGTGGATATCCAGGACCTGAAGAAAAGGGAGAAGGAGCTGCAAGCAAGGGAAGCGGAATTGAACAAGAGGGAGAAGGTACGCTGCACATGACACATGCCTCTACATCTTCCTTTCAGTTTTGATTAAACACGACACAATCACGGCTCCTTAGATAATTGGTTTTGTTGTTGTTGAGATGATCAGTTTAATTTTCATTCCAAGCATGAATTGTTGCCTAGTGGGCTTAAATGTGAATTAGAATTCACTTGTTAAATCCCCACTGGACTCTATTTTGCTGCCCCAAATTGTATTTTTCTGCTGTACTCTGATATATTTGGAGGAATCTCTGAAAAACTGTTGTCAGTTTCTGACTGTCTATTGTATCTGTTATATTGACTAGGAACTAAAACGAAGAGAGGAGGCTGCAGCAAGAGGTAAATGCTCATTGTTTTTTTTTTTAATTAATGACTCAGTAGAAGAACTGTACATTCGTAGTGTCTTTGTCTCTTCCCATTGAAGAAGAAATAATCATGCAATTTACCTAATGTTGACAGGTTAGAAGTATGGCATATTACATCTGATGATCTGAAATAATAACATGATCTTGTAAAACATGTCTACTGAGCCTCAGCTACACTGGTTCGTTAACGTATAAGCACTAGCCTGGGTCTAATTGCTGTCTTGATGGAAAACGGTACTGTGGTAAATGACACTACATAATTATATGTAAAACAAGTATGAATAGTGAACATCAGAAAGTTTGGAAGGCTTTCATACATTCATTCTCTTTTTCACTCAACAGGGCATTGACATGAAAATTATTATGATCCATGTTTTTAAGATAAAGTTCATTTTGTTTCACAAGTTGCTAAGCTTACATTTCCTTATTTTGTTTGGCAGCTGGCATTGTCATTGAGGAGAAAAATTGGCCTCCTTTTCTACCACTCATCCATCATGATATCACCAATGAGATACCGAGTCACCTTCAAAGAATGCAATATGTTGCATTTGCGTCATTTCTTGGTATGCTGCTTCTGATTCTCAACATCCTGAAAACTTTCACTCTGATGAATAATATTCAATATTCTCCTTTATTTAATGGTGCAATCTGCAATGAACATGCCTTCCCCCCAAATATATTGGATGATGTTCTTTTAAGTTCTACGTTTTGGATTTTCCATTGGTCTTATCTTCTCACTGGTAGGTTGTGAACCTGTGTAAGACATGCAAGCGATTTCTTCCAACCTTTGAATCAATGACTCCAGCATTCCTGTAATGGTTTTGGTCAGATATATTTTAGAATGGAAAACTGATACTTCCATTGATACATTTATTATATTTTAGCCAGAATACAAGTTATTAAATTGATATGCGTGCTGATGGAATTATCAGTGACACTAATGGTTATGTTCTTGTATGTCTGCATTCTCCAAACATGTTAATTTAATTTCTTAAACATAGGGAGGAGCAAAGTAAGATATTAATGGTACTGAAAAGTTGCATTCCTTTTGAAGTTATACAAAGCTATATCGCATTGAGAAATCTACATATTTTGAGAGGCAAAGATTGAAGGATTAGAAATTTATCTTATTAATTTGCATATGATTTATTGAAGCATATTATTTCAACAGTTTTATTTGGTATTGAATAGGGTTGGTTTGCTGCCTTTTCTGGAATGTCATAGCAGTTACTACAGCTTGGATCAAGGGGGAAGGTATACTGAGTCCTTTTGGTGTTATTTGTGGTTCTAATCAAATTATCTCATGCTCACATTTTTAAAATTGTATTAACCGTTTCAGGTGTTAAGATCTGGTTATTGGCGATAATCTACTTCATATCTGGTGTTCCTGGTGCATATGTTTTGTGGTATCGTCCTCTGTATAATGCAATGAGGTAATTTATTTGAAATATCATCACATTATTTTGTGCCTGTACCATATTTTTTTGTATGCATGGATGGGTAATGTTTGTTGGCAACTTGTTTTGTAGGACTGATAGCGCACTGAAGTTTGGATTGTTCTTCTTGCTTTACTTGGTAAATATAACAAGTTTCTTACTGTAAGTGTCCAAGAGTTATGATTTTTATTTATATTATTATTGTGTTCATTAATGCTTGAACCTCCTGTTCTTGCAGTTCCACATTCTTTTCTGCGTATTTTCTGCTGTGGCTCCTCCTGTTGTATTTGAGGGAAAATCATTGGCGTAAGTTTCTTGCCTGCCTTTTCCTAAAAGCTTTCGGCTTCTGTGAACTTGCACTCGATCAAATATGTTTTTTACTATGATGTATGGGTGACGCAATCTGTAGATCTTGCACATTTCAATGTGTCTGTAAAGTAACATTGATGTTAAAATTAGTTTAGTTGGCTTATATAGAACAAATCTCCACTGCTCCATTTCCTAGTTGGACAACTCCATCACTGGATGAAGATAAAAACACGAAGTGTTTTACTGGTCTGGACAATGGCATCCCAAGATCTTGTGATTGATGTTTAGAGGGGCAATAGATAACTGGACATCCTTGCAGTACCTTGTGGATCTTTGTCATGAACTAACTCCTGTTGTTTACTCTTGCAGAGGAATTTTGCCAGCAATTGATCTTATCAGCGTGAATGCTTTGGTTGGGGTAAGCTGAGCACCTTTTTGTTTGCTAAATGAGAGCTTTGAAATTTTTGATAAATAATCTTCATCTAGTATCCTTGATGCAAAATCTAATTCTCTGATTTGTTTAGTAACTGAGTAATCCATACGATTGTTCTGCAGATATTCTACTTTGTTGGATTTGGATTGTTCTGTCTGGAATCGTTGCTCAGCATCTGGGTCATCCAGGTCAGTTTTCTATGATCAACCGTTCTTTTTTTCCTGAACCAACTTCAGACTGCAGTGCGACATATCTGAGCCCTTTTTGGATTCTTCGCGTGCAGCAAGTGTACATGTACTTCCGTGGAAGTGGAAAGGCTGCAGAGATGAAGCGTGATGCCACAAGGGGTGCAATGAGAGCTGCATTTTAAGTGCGGTGTGGTATTTTTGTGATGATAGTCCTAGTCCCAAGCGCATACTTCCGGTGGATAGGTTGTGCCACAAACAAAAGCACATGTTTCTTCCTTGGTTGCTGACTGTGATACCAAACTGCCAGTAGGTTATCGTGATGCTACAAGTGACATTATATCACTCGCCGTCCTGTTTTAACTAAATATAGGGAATGTGCAGCTTTTACAGCTTTATTACTTCATCGTTTTCTTCTTGCTAGTTGAAATGTGGAGTGAATTATGAACCATCTTTAATTGAGTTGTACAGTGCTGTTAACTATTTATTCTACTTTTTTGAGCAGCTATTTGGACTTGTTGAATGAGTAATGCCAATAAATTTCTAGCGTGTGGGAGGTGCACATGCATGTGTAATCGTGCACTAGTTTGAATGCGGTGTGTGAAGTGTGCGCGTCTTAATTGAAAATGGGTTGTCAATTCTTTGATTTGAATCCAACAATCCAAATTGACTGGCCAATGACGGCCTCTAATTTTAATGAGGCTGCCCCAGGGGTAGTCCTGGGCATAATTGACCAAAGATCGAACTATCCGAGACACCGGAACTAGCAGATCAAAGCTTTGGGTCACTAGTTTGGTCTCGAGTCCCTCAGTCACTAGTTCGTTTTCAAGTCCATACTACTTTGCTTACACGCCTAGCATTTTCAAGAGTATCATATTTCCCTTCTCAATCCTTAGTTTTTAGCAAAATGAGAAAAAAGCCATCTTCAACAACTCCTAATCCATGCTCCTAAAATTTACGCACTTGGAAAATCCTCCCCCGTTATGCGACTTTGTGCGTAGTCACGGGGTGCGGATATTGCTTTCCCAATTTAAAAATAGTATATGATTCCTAATTTAAAATTGTCTTCTATATTTTAGAAGTGGGTTATTGGAAACTTCTTTTTTCCCTCCCAATATCTTTTTAGGAGTTGCAAAACTACATATTTTTAGAGGAAAAAATAGGATACTTTTGGAGATGCTCTAACCGAACTAGCTGAACATTTGACATAACATGTACTTTAGACTATTATTAGTGATGTAATATTTATTTTAGTGGGTTTATATCAACTATCACTCTTATGACTTTGTTTAATCTATACGTTGTATTGTCATTTTTGCCTTAACATAGAAAAAATATTACTAAAATTTATTATTAATTATGTTAGTTAGTGGTTGTTTTGTCTAATTCGGTTAGTTAAGTAATGACCGGACCTAATGGAACTTGCTCGATCCTGAGTTTTAAAATGAACCGATTGGTCTCTATTTCTAGATGACTGAACTTCCAATGACTGAACAACCGATCGATTTGATTTGGTCAGACTGAATGCTCTCCTCTACCTTGGGGAACTACCCTTCCTAACACATACAAGCTCGATTGTACAGTCAGCAGCCATGCGGGCAATTTTGGAAATTAGTGACTTAGATGGCATTACCCTAAGTTTAGGTATCTCATCCCGTTTAGCAAGATTGGGGACATATATAGATATGCACTTTTAAAAGTTTGGAACTAGATGGCCGTCCAAGTTTAGAAAATGGACCAACATATTAGATTTATGTTGGTTTAAAGGGACTAATTGGGACTAAAATTTAATCTTTAATCCCTTCTCCCATGAAAAAGAACACGTCCTTAGCTACTAAACTGTTAAACAAACTGACTAAAAAAGGACTAAAGTAGTTTAGTCACATTAGTCACTCAAGAGTAACTAAAAGTGGGCTAAAGTGCCCAGTGAATAAGGGTTGCCCCTCATTATTGCTGGTCACCCATCCTGATTTAGATATTCATTAGTGATAGTTTGGTCTTTATTAAACTGCTTTAATAGCCTTTAGTCACTTTTAGTCACTACCAAATAGGAATAACTAAAGTTTAGTCACTAGTTTGAGTAACTAAATTTTAATCGAGGGGACAAAACAGAGACGCACCGAGATGAGCGGTGAGAAATAACTGTGCATCGGTTTGTATTTTTCGTTACTCTACAAGCTCCATAAACTGTTTCAACCCAGGCAAGTCTATCTTTCATCTCTGTGTGCCATCTCTCGCCAACTGAACACATCTTTAATCTTTTTTGTTTTTGAAAAAACTGGTGACTTACATTTGCAAATCTCATGCATTTCGTCTATCGAATATCTAGAGAGAGTATGGAAGCCAAACAGAAATCTCTCAGCACATTGTTGAATTACAAACGAAAGAACAAAAACGACAGCCAGTCTCTCGCTCTCGTGAACTATTCAGAGGAACACAGGCGAGGCGACCAGCTTGCTGCTGCACCTCGTCAGCCAATCCTGGTGTTGTCCCTGCCAAACACAAGCGTCGTTCCCCAGTTCACTGCCACGTAGAACCTGTTCCTCCAGCTCACCACCCGCGTCAGGTACGCTGACCGCCACATCAGCCAGCTGAGGAAGCCAGCCATCGACACCCCCTTGGCATCCTGCAAATGCAAAAACCGTTTGTCAAATCTTAGCACTAATCTCATGCCACATTTTGCACTGATCAGAAAGCAGATTAATGGCTCAGCGGCAGTGCCTTGTTCTCCCTGAGGTCGACGAGCGCCTTGTACCGGCCGACGGACGCCATGCTGCCGATGTGCTTGTACACGAACGGCTCACCGAGGTCGACCTTGCCGGCGCAGTGCGCCTTGCCGCCGTTCTGCGCCGCGACCTTCCCGAGCAGCCGCGCCAGGTACCGGCCCTCCCGCTCCGCGACCTGAGCCAACGCCGGGAGCACCGGCTTGCCGGTCCCCTCCAGGAACCCCGCGCAGTCGCCCAGCGCGAACACGTCCGGGGCCGTGGGCACGCGGAGCCACTCGTCCACGCCGATCCTCCCGCCAGGGGACTTGGGCAGGTCCAGGGACTTGACAAACTCCGACGGGCCGACGCCCGTGGACCAGACCAGCAGGCCGTAGGGCACGCGGGTGCCGTCGCTCAGGGTGATCTCAGTGGGCTTCACCTCCTTCACGATGCCTCGCACCAGATTAACTCCATACTGTCACAGATGCAGCACAAAACATTGATTAAGCCCTGAGATCACATTAATTAATGTGCATTTGCGAGAATGTTATACTTCAGAATGTCATCACAGAAATAAGCCTATGTTACCTTTGACAGGTGATTCGTCGCGTACTGCCGCAGCCCGATATCGAACGATGACAAGATCTCGTTTGCCTGGAAATAACAGGTCATAAACGATGAGATGATCAGAAACTTTTCAGTAAGTCCAATCGATGTCGATGCATATACGTACTAATACTGTCGGTTCATGAGGTGCACCGAGTACTTACCTCGATGAGGGTGACCTTGACGTAGTCCTTAACGTGCGCGTACCTCTGGCGCACATCGCGCGTGATGAAGTCACTGAGCTCACCGCTGAACTCGACGCCGGTGGGGCCTCCGCCGACGACCACGCAATGCAGGAGCCGCTGCTTCTCTTCGTCAGACAAGCCTAGAGAGCACAGTGCTTGATCATCATCACAGCCGAAGTTTGCAATGCGTGCAAGCTAATAATGATCAATGCGCGTAACTAACGATGATCGACGTATTTCTCCTTAAAGAGAGAGGTGTGTACGTGAACCGATGTTGTGTTGTTACCTGGATTCTCGGCGAGCATGAGGTTGGTGAGCAGCTTCCTGCGGATCTCCTGCGCGTGGCTCACCTCGCGGAGGAAGATGGCGTTCTCCTGGACGCCCTTGATGTTGAAGGTGAGCGGCTCGGCGCCGCTCGCGATCACCAGCTTGTCATAGGCGATCTTGAACTGGTACGGGTCGCTGGGCAGCTGTGCATCGCCGGACGCGGCCGTGCAGTACACCTCGTGCGCCTTGGTGTCGACGCCGGTGCAGGAGGCAAGGAAGAAGTAGGAGCCGGGGCGGGTGGCGAGCGCCGACTGTATGCGGCTGACGGGCTCGACGACGGAGCGGAACTCGAGCGTGCCGACGCACGTGGACGCCAGCAGCGGCGTGAACACCATGTGGTTCCGGGGCGACACGCACACGACATCGTAGGCGCGCGTGTCCACGTCCTTGAGCAGCCGGCACGCCGCCCACCCTGGTGCCCAGCACCACCACGCGGGGCTTCTCCCCGGGCCGCGTCGGGCCGAGGCTCGGCATCTGGCGAGGCGGCGCCGCCACGGCCTCGGGCTCCCTCGTCTCCGCGTCCGAGAGCTCTGCCGCCACTGCCGCGGACGACGCGGGGTGCAGCCTCGCGGGCGTAGTGACGATGCCCCTGTTCGGCGGCTGGAGGAGGTGGCCCGCGGACCTTGCCGCGAGGCTGTGGAGCGACGACGCGTGCTGGCCACGGGCGTGGGACAGCGCGGCGGCACTGCGCAGCGCGGAAACCGCCTCCGCCGGCGACGCTCCGCCGACGCCGCCCTCAGAGACGATCCTCGACAGGGACTGCGACAGCGACAGCTGCGCTCCCCTCCCGATCCTAGACAACGCCGCCGCCATCTACGGGAGTAGCTGCTTCAAGCGTGCGTGGGAAGTAGCTATCACAGAAGGGCCTGCAAAACGGAAGCCCAACCAAACTGCATTCAGCATTGTGTGCATAACTGATGACAAATCTGCACGATAATATATATGTGTAGAAAAGACAACGGAAGCATAGCAAAAAGGACATGAGGAATGCGACTTGGCTTTGGTTCGATGGGCATTTTTCCTGGGAAGTCTCGGTGGACGCTGATTTTGACCATCGTCCCAGGATTCTGGAACTGACGAACTAATCTCCCTAAATGTTTGTCACCATGATTTACATATCGATAGCTTTTGACTCGATTTATAAAAAATACGTACAATATTTCTATCTCCAAATAAATTTATTAAAAAACTATATTCAAATATCTATCTAATAATACTAATTATGTATTATAAATATTAATATTTTTAAATATATATTTAGTTAAAGTTGTTTCTCGGGAACGGAAACGACAGACATTTAACGACAGGAGGGAGTATGCATCTTACGAATTGTACTCCAAGTAAAAGCAGTCAAAAATCAAATTGTTCTCCAAGAAATTTGCCGAAGCGAAGAACAAGTATGACAAGCCCCTTGGCAAATCAGCGACGACGCTGGAACGCGCACATGTACCACGTCGTGCATACGGGTGGAGTCATCAGTAATCACGCGCATGGAAAACAACATTACAATGTAACCAAGAAATCAAAAGTAGCCGCAGTCGAGGGCGCGTTGTGCCCGCCGCCGCCGCGGAGTTTCGTTCATGGTTCCAATTCCCCCTCAGCCATCGCGCAAAACCCTAGAGCCCCAACTTTCGTGGATGGCCATTCCAGAACGCAGACAAAACGACGGTGAAGTTTTCGAAGAATTACCGTGCGAATATGACGACAAAGGCGACGGGGCAAAGGGAGAATCATCCCACGACCACGACGTCAAGGCCCGTCGCCATCGATCAACTGTCGGACTAGGAATCTAAAAGATTCCAACAGCAGCAGCAACGCCGCAGAAAGGACAGGTGGTGGGTGTATAATATGGGAAGAAAAAGGGGACAAGGATTTCGGAAAGATCTGGAGAGACGGGGCCGACGGGCCGTGCGCGTGTCCCTGCCTCATTTTATATTCCTGACTTGCCGGAGGGGGGTCTCGCGGTTTTTTTTTTTTTTTAATTTTAACAGTTTTTTTGAAAAACTAACCGCTAGAAGAAGAAAACAACCGGACCCCACAAAACCTCTCGCCTGCCTGGGTCCCTGCGTGCAGGGAAGGTGCGCTAACCGCTAGGACTCCGTCAGCGGCTCAGCGCTTAGCTGTCGCGGTCTGTCAACGGTCGCTAGGCGCCCAGATACCTGCGGCGCACCCTGCTGGTCGCCCCGGGGGTCGGCGCGGAGCGTTCCAGGGACGTTCGGCAGTGTTCGGCTGCACTTTAATTCGGCTTATTTGTTTAATTAAAGTATTATTTTTCTTTCACAATATTTTAACATAAACAATATTTTTCAACATAAATAATAAATAATCCAGCTCAGCCGAACACTCTATGTCCATATCCCATACATGGTGCCATGGTGGCGTTCCAGCATATAGCACTAGCACCACGATTTGGAGCCAGGAACTCACAGCCGGCCTGTTCGCTGGTTGGTTTCTGGGCTGGCTGGTGCTGGTTTGTTGTGAGAGGAAAATACTGTTGGCTGACTGGTTTAGGCTGGCTGAAACCAACAAGCGAACAGGGTGAGTGTGTACGTACATGAGTTTGTACACGTGTGACAAACTTTGATTTTTACTACTAAGTCACTCATCACTATGTTCCAAATTACCCAATTACTATAGGCCTGTTTGGCACAGCTCAGCTTCGTCATATAAGCTATTTTTTTTTGTAAAATAGCTTCATGAACAACTTTTTTTTTGAAGCTAAGTTGTTTTGGAATAAGTGTTTGGTAAAAACAACTTTACATGATGGAACAATGAATAGAATGACTATAATATGAGAGATGAAGCTACGATAAGCTACTTTTTTTCAGCTTTATCCCAACTTCTATCTTCGTGAGAGGAGAAAAACAACTTCACCCGTGAAAGTATTTTGAAAATGAGCGTTTGACAAAAAAAAAAAAAAAACAGCTCCCAACATCTTGCCAAACAGACCATATATGTTTAGATACTCAGTAAAATCAAGAAAAACTAATCCGTTCTGTGATTTGAAACGGAGACAGCACAAGATTGGATCCGATTTTTACTGGCCGCACATGTACCTTGTCACTATGACAGACATACGTTTCAGGCAGACGGAGCTTAAGCGTTTCGTTTCATTCTTCTAGATCGAAAAAAGTCCATACTCCTATTTGTGTTCCACAAGTTGAAGCGCACACGAAAAAGATTGAGAGCAAGATAGATGTCAATTGTCATCATGCTTTGACAAAGAACGGCAAGGCCACGAGTCAAGACGGACGCAACTGGAACTCTGGAAGTACGATCACCGCAGCGGCTTGAAGATCTGGGAGTAAGGCGAGACGACGGCCTCCTGCACCATCCTCCGGCCGTCCTTGGGGTCGGTCCCCCACTGGACCTCGCTCATGTTGGGCGTCTCCACGAAGAGCATGGTGAACTCGCCCACCTTCTCGGCGCGCCCGCGGCGGCCCGCCCGCAGCACCAGGGCGTTCCCCCTGTGGTACGAGAAGATGCCGTCCGTGAGCCGCACGATGTCGCCCGGCTCGAACGCGCCGCACTCGCCGCCCCACAGCAGGAAGTGCGCCGCCGCGGTCTCGTCCGCCACCAGCGCTAGGCACGTCACCTCCTTCTCCTCCCTGCCGCCGCCGCCGTCGCGGGCCTGGGCGTGCGGGTGGCGGTGGGACGGGCGGGCCGACGGCGCCGCCTTGTCGAGCACGATGAACGTCGTGTTCACCGTGTTGGTCGCGGCCGGGACCATGTCCTTGAGCTTCACCGTCCTGCCGCTGGAGACGGCGGTGCCCTCGCTCGGCGCGTCGGCCTGCAACAGTTGGATAGTAGATGGTTGATCGACGTGGAATAGAAGCTCCTAGTGTGGCATTTGATCGAGCACCTTGTGGGTGTCCTGGGTTCGCATGGCGACGGGAAGCACGAAACCAAACGCGCGAGACGTACCAGTAAGAGGAGGAACGCTGCTGGACTCACCTCTCCCTGTGCCATGTCTGGAGTCTGGACGCCGCCGCCGCCGCCTCCCTGCCTGCTCCCTGCTGCCCTCAAGCCTTCAGCCGTAGCCCGTAGTCCGTAGCGCCCGGACGCAGATTCGGTGATGCGTTCAAATCTGATCCAATGGCTCTTAGCGATCGTGAGGAAAACGCAAAGGTCGAGAGGGAGGCAGCGGAACAGAAGCAATTCGCGTCGGGGTCTCTTCGGCGCGGAGAATCGCGCTCTCCCGCGCCCTGCTCTACGAAAGTGAAGGGAAGAGGGCCGCGCCATCGTAAGGTTCGCCTGAGCCGAGCTTTTCACTGAAACCTAAACCCTAATCCGATCCAGAGGGGTGCCACTAGACGCGCCGTCCCGCTCCATCGACGTTGACGGCTTCATCGATCTCTTCTCCGAAAGTCGCTGCCCGTGCGCAGATTTCATTGACGAATGAGATAGCCGACGCCTCTGGATCGACTCCCTCTGCGCTATCAGGTTTGACACGTGCATCTTCTGCCCCTTCCTTTTTCTCTGGTTCTATCTAGTGTTACTGTACTAGCAGATGTTCTAGGGTTTATGATTCTATTCAACAGCGTATAGACATGCTAGTTCTATGCTCGAGATCTAACACCGGACGCCTTGGAGCAGTGGGAGACGGCCTACCGCCGGGACGCCGCCGTGGAGTTCCTCCTCGTCACTGACTGGATGAATCTCGCACGCCGCGTTCGTCCTCGCCGCCTGCGGACCCTGGCCACGGCGACCACGCCCCCATCGCTGCATCGGCGTCCCCCACGCGGCCCACCGCAGGTGCCCGAGAGACTAGAAAGTGGGCGCGAATCCCGGCGCCTAGCCACTCCGGGATGGAGCCAGGGAGCCCGAATCGCGTTGAAGGCCATGAGCCGCGAGATGTTGAATAGCCCTGTCGACGGCGAAGTGCGGTGATACGCAGCCTAGTCGCGAGCGCCACAGTCCGACGATGTTGAGTGAGACGACGCGCCCGGCGCGGCAGGCTAGCCCACGCCGTGCACGGGTCCGCATGCCGCGGTCAGCCCGCGCCTTCAGGCCGAGCAAACCCCGCAGCAGTAGAGCACTAGAGCCGTTGGGATCCGACCGTGACATCAGGTTCCCGCTCGGCATGCTCTGCGTTGAGTTCCCGCCTGCCGCCGCATATTGCACCAGCGCGTCGAACAAGTACCCACAGCAGCCCCGGCCCTGCCCCTGCCACGAACAACGCCACCCCCCGCTACACCCCCACTGGCACTGCGAATGCCGCCTTGTCTCCGAAGCCCTCCCAGATGCGCCGGGCACCCCTCAGTCCTGCGCGTCCGACACCAGCATTGCTGCTAGGCGATGCAGGCGAAAAAACTGAAGTCTGGCTACACCTACACCTCAGTTTTCATGATCGAGCAAAAATATACTAACATGGCACATGAAAGTGTTCTAGTTTCAAATGCATACAGCACCTTTTCTGAACGAAACAAATGCGTACTTTTTTTAACAGAACACATCCACTGCAGACTTCCCAACACATTCATTGCAGGCTTCTATTCCATGCTATAAGTTCAGGAGTGAACATGTACTAATGTCTGTGATAGGTCCAAAGGAACATGACAGCAAAAGGTAACAAACATAAGTGACGTGGCCCCTTCAACAAAACACAGAACCCCTAACAGGCAAACAAATATAGGTGATAATTGTGCCATCATAAAGCTTACACTCGTTACGGTCACCAATACCCAATTTCCACTCGAGCGAGAAACCCATAGATCACCACTTTAAGCTTCTGATGCACTTGAAGCACCTGTAGTTGGTTCCTCACTTGTAGAGGCTGCTGCTGCTTCCAATGCTGCAGAAATGCAGAAAAAATGATAGCATCAGCATTTTGATGCCCTGTTTGGCTGGTATTAAAGTCGGCTGATAAGCCGGCCTGAAGCTGTTTTGTTGTGAGAGAAAAATACTATAGATTCTAGCTGATAAGCCGGCTGATAAGTTCAAGTGAACAGACCAACTTCCCCTCAATGAATAATTGCTTCGCCAGACACAAAACATACGAATTATTGACTAAAGAAATAGGCAAACAACACTAGTTTATTATCCACAGTCTGTCAAGTAACAGCCACATGACTAAAAACTCGAAAAAGAAATACCTATCTCTATTTAACACAAGTACAACGATCTCTATAAGTGACAATGACAGAACATGGATGCTACTATATGCAGTGCAGAAGGACATGCAGGTTATGACTTTCGAAGAGAAATAAAATCTCTTTCCTGCTGGGTGCCTTACTGGGTAACAACTAGACCAGATCATTAACAGCTCTCCAAGGTTGAATATCATCACCCATATCTCTATGCTATCAAATATATAACAGCTAGACCAGATCATTAACATTGGCAAATCATAAACCAAGCAAAAACTGTACCTAGAGTGCACCGGCTGCTGTAGGGAACAATGTTGTGGAAGCCATTACCCTCAGATAACATTTTCACCTGGCCTGTCTTCAGCTCAATACTGAATAATCTACCATCTGCCTCCACAAGAAGGACTCCATCAGCGAAGCCAACAAAGTTCGAAGAGATGGAGAGGGGATTAACAGTGAACAGGTTCCCAAGCTCAATGACTCAGATTTGTGTCCATCCAATGTCTCCATTGGGATTCGCCTCCATTGACTAGAGGGACAGCCTGGCTACACCGTGCCCTGTTGCTGATAGAACTGATAAAACCTCTAGGTGCAGATTCTAGCGGGTAGAACTTGACTTAGACAATACCTTATTAAGTACCTCATCGAGAGACAGTCAGCGGCCATGGCGTGCCGACGAGGTAGCATCGACATGGAGGCGCGGTCCAGTGACGACGGCGAAGGCGATGACGCTTCCCGTCGCTCACAGCACACCCTCTCAATCGGTCTAGGATTAGACTCGTTGGGAACTAGAGGCAGCAGTGAACCTCGTACCTTGCGCCCCGGCCTCCACCTTTCTCTTTATAGTGTTGCGCGACGGGGGCCCATCAGCCAGGAGAACGACTAGGCGCTCCCAATCAGTGCGCGGATCAAAGGGCCCAATTGATCGTTGGGCCAACCGGTGGAGATCAATCTAACATTCTCCCCCTTGATCTCACCTTATGACTTAAACTTAACTTACTTTATCTTTTTTTTTCATTTCATCGCAGATCAGTGCATAGAGCGTGCCTCAATGTCACGGCCAGTTGCCATTAGATTAAACAGCTACAATGCACCTCTCTATTTTGAAACAGATTCTCAACTAGGCCCTTAGTATACAGAAATCATAGGCTTTTCCGTAAACCCATGTCGACTGTGTGTTCTCCGAACGCACTGGGTGGTTAGCCTTTGGTAAGCGGATCCGCAAGTACTTGCTTGGTACTTATATGCTCAGTGCTTTCAAAATGATTCTGGATTTTCTCATTTACAACATATAACTTAATGTCAATGTGTTTGACAACACACTTGATCTGTTGTCTTAGGAGTTAACAACTTTAAATAGTTATTGTTGTTGACTACCATTGTTAAATCCGGGTACATATTTCCTTAACCACTTTTACCTGTTCCTGAGGCCTCATGACAAGCTATACTATGGTATGCATCATTGATGACACCATAACTGTTTCATTGGAGTTTTTCCACAATAATACTCTAACTGCGAGTGCTTAGCAACTACTGTGGATTTCACTACACATCTCGCCAAAACTTAACATTTGTATCCACAACTATTTGAGAGTACTTGTTCTTTCTTACTCAGCATGAGGCCTATGACACTTTGCAAAAATTACAAGACATTCTTAACTCCATTCCAGTGATCTATATCTGGATTGGACTTCTGCCAAAATATCCCGGATACGTAAGCTACGTTCAGGGTAAGTTCTTACTTGTACATTCATTAAGCTTTCCAACAGCTGAAGCATATGGAAACCATATTCATTTGATCGATCTGAAAGTGCATCTAGCCCTTTAGTGGGTTTTGGATGATTGTATGACAACGTGATTAAAGGACTAACCTGTTTGCTAAGTGTGGACAGGTAATAGGTTATCTCACAGGTACTTAGTGAAAGCCAAAATGATGTGTTGTTGTATAAACAATCTAGTTCAAGCACAAGACAACAATGCAAATGGAATTCATATGAAGGCTTATTTATTGTGGGATTTCCATGTACTATGTGAAAGGAAGCTCGTGATTATTAGTTAATGAGACATGAGGGATTGCATATGGAATGGTCTCATATTTGAGGCTTGCTAAATTAAAATAAAAAATATAACAATACATATGAATGGATGATTCAACACAAGATGTGACTTTATGGCTTGAGATAGTGAAGATAGCAAGGAAAGGCTTCGAGGTACTAAGCAAGGGTGAAGGGCAAGTGACGGCTTGGCGGCCGAAGAACCTAGCTAGGGTGAAGAAGAAAGTACTTGCATTTAGTTGAGGTACTAATCAAGCTAAGATGGTCATATTGATGTGAAGGATCAAATCTATAATAAAGTATTTGATGAAAGTGACTTGATACATTTGGGATTATTCAAACTTGATGAATGGAATCAAGTCACATGCTCAAGATGGCTATGCTCAAGTGAAAAGATCAACATCAACATGTTAGCACCCTTACTTGATGAAGATTGGAAGGGACAGGCATCAATTCAAAAGAACAACTCAAGTGGTATAAATTCATATTTCCAGTTTATCTTGAGTTTAATAGGTATGCCGTACTATTAAGAGAGATGCATCATATTGATAGATAATGTTTCATAAGTGCTCAAGCCAACCCATGTGAGTTTTGAGAATTTGAGCGACAAAAGAGCTAACTGATTTGTTGCTGGTCTGGCAATACCGGACGTGTCCGGTATTCATACCGGACATGTTCGGTATTTGTTCAGCAGCTGTAAAATTGTTGTTCTCGGGTTGGTTCGTCGGGAGTTCCGACGTAGGTCGGGAGTCCCGGCATGGGTCGGGAGTTCCGACGTCTTGCACTTCAACAGACTTGGAGGTTTTACTGTTTTGGTCATACCGGACGTGTCCGGTATTGCAACGGCTATAAAACAGCTAGTTTTCCTTGGGGGCTATAAATACCCCCAAGCCTCCACCTTTGGAGGTTGCTGATTCTGCTGAGATAGACACACATTTTTGAGCCTTGCCAACTCTCCTAAACCCTCTCTTAGTGAGTGTGTGATCCAAATTGCAAAATCAATTTGTGGGTTAAGAAAGAATTTGAAAAAGAGAGCAAGCCACCACTTGAGCACTTGTGTATATTATCAATCTCGTGATTCGCATTTGTTACTCTTGGACTCTTCGGTCCTAGACGGCTAGGCGTCGCCGGAGAGCAACTGAGAGATTGTGGTTGCTTTAGAAAGTTTGTAACGGTCGATTTCCGCCGCCTCAGAATCAAATTAGTGGAAGGAGGAAAAGGAGTTGGAAAAGACTCCGGCTAGAGTGACCTTCATGGATACCCTCTAGGGCTGACCTTCGCTGGGTCGCCCGTAGCCCCCTCAACGGAGAGTAGGACTCGAACGAGTCCGAACTTCGGTAAAACAAATATCAGTGTCTAAATTCGCATTTCATTTGATATTTGTGTTGCTCTAGCTGTTCTGCAGGTTCTCTATGTACATTGTCATCTCCATTAGGTGCCTGTAGTTTAGTTTGAAGATAGAAATCGAAAGGAGCAAGTTCGGAGCCGATCTGCAGAAATCATGTATACCGGACACGTCCGGTATTTCCTGTCTGCACTGAAAATATTTATTCTCTGTTCCAACTTGGTGTTGCAGAGTTGTAGCTTCTAGATATATTCTTTATACCTTGTTTACTCTGTGGTTAACTTGTGAGGGGTGATAGTACTCTTAATTTGGAGTTTCCATTTTTGGAAACTCACTTTACTAATCATTTCCGCTTTTAAAGGTGTTAATTTTCAGAAACGCCTATTCACCCCCCCTCTAGGCGGCATCCTAGGTCCTTTCAATTAGTATCAGAGAGAGGTTCTCACCTAAAGCTTCACCGCCGTGAGAAAAGGATGTCGACGCCTATCGAGTTGGAGCTGGTGCTTCTCCAAAATGATGGTTCAAACTTTCTACCTTGGTCAATTCATGTACTCAATGCTTTTAGACATATTAGTCCTATTGTTGAGCATATTGTGTTTGCAAGCATACCTCTTCCTATAGTTGATTGGAGCAACTATAGGAATTTATCAAAAGAGGAAGAGATATGCGTGCAACTCAATGCTCAAGCTATTAATATCATTTTGAGTACATTGAGTGCAGAGGTTCAAGATGAGGCAATATTCAATGGACAACCACCTCCAGAGAGTGCTCATCTCATTTGGACCAAACTCGTTGAGTTATATGGAGAATCCAAATGCGATGATGCACTTGAGGTCGAGTCAATGAAAAGTATGTCCATTGTGTCTTCATGTAGCAAAGAAGCCTCATAAGACCTCAAGAGCACCGAGCCGGAGCAAGAAGTGCAAGCAGCACATGACGTGCTGTCTGCCTGCACATACCGGACGTATCCGGTATGCCTACCGGACGTGTCCGGTATGGCCGAGGCAGCAGACCAGCAAGCAGCTGTTTGCAGCGATGCTCAAGCCCGATGGCGACCAAGTGATGAGTCAACCTCAGCATCTCATGATACTCATCACTTGTGTCTCATGGCCAAGAAAAGCAAGAAGAAGGCTAGCAAGAGAGATCAAGCCAAGGAGATAGCACGAGTAGATGATCAAGTGGAGAGTGATGTTGAAGTTAAAGACAACTACAACCTTGATCATCTCAACCACAAAGACAAGTTCATCATCATGAAGATAGTCAAAAAGAATGATGAGCTTGAAGAAGAGATTGAGAAGCAAGAGCAATCGCTTCAAAATCAAGAAAAGTTTATCATCTCCAAATTGCAAGAGCTAAAGGCCATAAATGAGAGGTATGAAAAATTATCAATTGAGCATGCTTTAGTTACTAACTCCTCTTCTAGTGTTTCACAACTAGAGAAGGAAAACTTTGAGCTCAAGGCAAGGCTAGATGAACTATCAAGCAAGTACAATGTGCTACAAGCTAATTATGTTCATCTAAAGTGCTCTCATGAAGAATTAGTAGAATCAAACATTATGCTTGAGGTAGCACATGAGGTTGTGATCACATCGGTAAAATCCTCTCAACCTCTCACACATTTACTCACTAGTACACCATCTCAATTAAATGTTTCTTGTGCTAATGAGTGTGCTCCCCAAGCAAGCAAATCTTCGATTGAGCTAAATCTTATAGAAAACATAGAGCTCAAAGAAGAAGTGCAAAGATTAAAGAAAGATGTGATTCGGTTGAAGGGTTCAAACCTTGCTTCCTCCAAAGCCCAACAAAAGAATTACATCTCAAGCAAGGCCAACACAACCAAGAGCAAGAAACATGGAAAAAAGGATGTGCTATGGTTGTGGATTGTATGGACATGAGTGGGCTATGTGTCCACACAAGAGTTGGGTCGACAAGGTTGAGGCCGCCAATCAAAAGGCTTCTACCAAGGAAGGCCAAGCAAGTGAAGAGTCATGGACAAAGTGCTTGTCTCATGAGCAAGAAATTGGGGCATCCTATCAAGAAATGTCCTAATGTACAAATAAGCAAGAAAGGAAGCCCAAGTTGCAACTAGAAGATGCTATGGGTGCAATGAGATGAGGCCACAAGGTTAATAGATGTCCATACAAGCAAAGCAAGCATAGAGCACACAAAGGCCGCATATGCTATGCTTGTAGAAGAAAGGGGCATCTAAGCTATGAATGCCCAAATGGTAAAACTCCTAAGCCAAACATATTTATTTATAATGATATGCTTAGGAAGACCACAAATGGAGTTAGCACTAGTAAGGTGATGTGTTCACCACAAACTAATGCTAAAGCCATTTGGGTGCCTAAGCACTTATTGACTAACTTAAAAGGACCCAACAAGAGTTGGGTACCAAAGTGTGCTTAGGTTAATGATGTAGGTACTTGGTGATGAGATAAAGGTTTTGGGGTGGTTGAGCAAGCAATTTGATAATATTCACTCAATCTATCAACCAATTCTTATCATAATCCCTTATATGGTTGACCCAAAGATAATTCAATAAACATATCATATATTTCATCCTCACCATTGGTAACAAGTACCTAAACCTTGTAGGATAGTCACTTTGTTCGTTTCGTGTTCTATAGTTCACAAATAGGTACATTTGTGAAATAATGAAAGTGGCTAATAAGATTCAATTAAAAGGAATTCTACTTTGCCATATGATGCTTTTAACAGCTCTCTAGTAAAGAAATTCATTTGTTGAGATGCAAGTTTACAATAAATACTAGAGCTAAAATTACAAGCAGTGAATTAATTGGTTCTGTCCTGAACCTATCGGACGTGTCCGGTATTACCATCGGACGTGTCCAGCATGGCCAGGGACAGAAAGTCAGTGTTTCTGTTCTGTGTATTCCGAACGTGTTCGGTATACTACTGGACATGTTCGGTATTGCATGGACCAGAACACTAATTATGTTGCAACTGAGTATTCGATCCATACATTTTTTATATATCCCTAACTTACTCAGAAGCTTGTGTTTTATTAAATCTAAGTGGATTGTGAGCATCTCTTAAACTCACTTTTAACTATGGCAATCTTATTTGGTTTATGGTCAAAATGAAAATTGGCTCTAAATTTCTTATTAGAATAAAAGTGCTTGTTGAAAGTCATTCAAAATACTTGAAGCACTTATTTAGGGGGAGCTAAATTTCTATTTTGCACCATTGTAGACTAACAAATTTATCTAGCACTCTTTGTAGTCCTTTGGATGAAAAATTGAATTTGTATCAAGCATGATTACTTGGCAATCAAGGTCAACATAAAGATTATCATGCCATGTATCTTCTTAGTGGTATTCTTGTGGGCTCAAGGCAAAGGTATGTTTTTACATATATGCATTGTAAGTGCATCTAAGGCCCTTTACATGTTAGAATGTGAATTTGTGTGACTATAGGAGAGATGTTTTTCAAAACCCATAACTAGCATGTGTAGGTGGTGTGAATTTGAAAAACTATTTGAATCTTGGTCTTTGCGACCTAGCCCTGTCATGTGGTGATTATAGCTCTCCTTGATTTTCTGATCGGCTAATCACACATGACATGGTTTTTCTTAAGTCCACAATATACTTTGTCTCACTTTATCTCTCTCAAGCAAGCAAATTATTGATTATGCCATATATTTGGAAAAGAGAAAATAAATTGATGGCATTGGATAAGGAAAGTGATAGTACTCGGTTTGGATCAAGATCATACACCTTTTTGGACCGAGCAACAATAGAGAAAGGGTTTGGAAGAGTGAGAACACATTTTGGAATTATTTGGGCCAGCCCGCGTATACCGGACGTGTCCGATATGCATACCGGACGTGTCCAGTATGAGCGAGACTATAAAAATAGAACGTACCCCTTCGGCCCAGACTTGTCTATCTCCTTCCAACCAACCAGCCGACGCCCTTCTTCCCACCTAGGGCGACCGAGGATTTCATCAAGGAAAAGAGAGAGAGGGAGATTGCATTGGAGAAGGCTTGGATCAAGGATTGAAGGCCCGTGGATTTGGATTTCACATTGCTCTCTCTTCTCTCCTCTCAAGGTACCCTAATCACGGACCTCGTCCGATCTACTTGGTCAATACATGATTTGAAAATTCCTTCGGTCAATATGCTGCATTGGTGATGGAGAAGCAATGCCCAAAGTTTGGTATTAATCCGTGTTGGTTTGAATCAAGGAACCCTAGTTAGGGTTGCTGGTCGCTCATACCGGACGTGTCCGGTATGCTACCGGACGTGTCCGGTATTACCCAGCAGAGCAGGCCCTCTGCTTCCTTTGATTCAATGCTATCCTAGAATTGTTTATTAGGCACAGTTTCTTTTGTATCTATGTTTTACAAACCTTGTGACAATGGTGTGTTGAGGTGATTGTAAAACCTTGGATAAAAGAATCTATGTCTAATTACAACTCAAGAATAAGCTATGGGCATGTATCTAAAATTCTTTGGAAATCTTTGGATACAGGATAGCAGCCATGAGTGGACGACAGGAGCCGAGGTCCAAGCATAGGCATGATCCAGCACTTGAGAAGTACAAGAAGGCGAGACAAGATATGCATCCTGGATTTCAGCTGACCAGCAAGAGGTCCACCAGGGCTGCCTCTAGTGCAGTAGCTCAGTATGTAGAGGGGTCCGGGAGCTCTTCTTCTGACATAGACACTGATGAGTTCAGAGTGGAGTCTAGAGATGAAAGAAAGAGGAAGAGCATTGATAGAGGATCAGATGGTGATAGCTCAGATGAGGAGCAGGAGATTGAGGAGGAGGAGTTGGTTCCTCCAGTTCAGCACCAGCCTGGTCAGGGGATGCATTATGGTCTTCTTGAGACACGTCTGTCCAATGTGCCCTCCTATGTTCCCTAGAGTTGACTACAGGGGAAAGGGTATGACCAGGAAGGCTAGAGATGGGCGAAGGGTTGATTCGAGGAGCTTACCTAAGGTTCAGTACTGATCACCACTTCTAGATAGCCTTTCACTTGGATTTCTACTCCAGTGTTATTCTCACCAGGAACCCTGTGATTGCCAGGTCTCAGTGGATTGACTGGTACAGTATGTTACAGAGTTGCATGAAGGCCTCAGTTGATCATGCCATTGCCATTTGCCAGCAGCACTGGGGTTTATGAGATCATGGAGTTCCAGCATGACTAGGAACACAGAGGTAGTAGCTCAGTTCTATGCTACTCTGTTTGTTGAGGAGGATGAGAGGTGGATGCACTGGATGCTTGAGGGCCAGTGGTACAGTGTTGACTATGATATTTTTGCCGCCCATCTTGGCTTCTCAGAGGATGATCTCTAGAGAGACAGGATCCACACCAAGCAGGTGTTACCTCCTAAGCAGGTCACCTACATGTATCCTCTAGGTGGTGAGAGAGGAGTTGTGGGGAAGGTTCTAGGTCTTCACCCTACCTACAGATACCTGGACATGATTTTCAGGAAGACTATTGACTGCAAGGGTGGAGACAAGGGCAACATTACAGATTATTCTAGGAACCTACTCCACAGGATGGCACCAGATGCTCGGCCCTTCAGCGTGTTTGACTTTATTTGGTCCGAGATCAGGAGTGTTGGAGAGAGGCCCCTCAAGGGCTATGGTTTTGCTCCTTATATCATGCATATGATTGAGTAGGTGACAGGGCACACATTCGAGTATGATAAGATTCACAAGGCCCTGAAGATTATTGCAGATCTGCCTGAGATAGGGTTACCTCTAGCAGGACCAGGAGGAGGAGCAGCAGCACCAGAGGCAGATGCACCTAGGAGTGGTGCACCAGCAGGAGCTTCACCTTCACCACGTGCTCCTTTACATTCTACTTCACGCTGTGGCAATCCTCCCTCACCTATCCGCAGGCTTTTCTGCTCCATATTTGGGATGTGCCGTGACATTTAGACTAGGCAGCAGAAGGAGAGGAAGGCTAGGAGGAAGGACACTCGGACTTTGAAGCAAATTGCTTCTAATCTTGAGCTTGATCCTCCTAGGTCTCCTCTATCAGATGAGGCAGCTAGTGAGTAGGAGACTGAGGAGCAGCAGCAGGCTAGATATGACAGAGAGTATGCTGAGTTCTTTCAGAGACAGCAGCAGCAGGCACCTGAGCACCCTGACACTCTACCACTTCAGGCTCATGTGCCTACTCACTCTCAGCCACGTCCCAGCACTGCCGACGACTATGCTACAGATTGGTGGAGTGACTTGATAGGTGGTGGTGGCTACTACGGCTCTGGTGGCTACGACCCATCTGGTGCCGGTGGTTCTCGTCCAGCCGGTGTTGCATGCTCAGATGATGAGGATGCTGGTCGAGATGATGATGATGAGTGATCTCAGCTTTCCGTGACAGCTTGTAGCCCCTTTGTCCTTAGTATGTTATTGTTGGACCTTTATGGTGATAGATGACAAAGGGGGAGAGAGACTGATTAAAGCTTCAGGATAGGTTCTTTTGCTTATCTTTGTACCTGAAGATATGTACTCTAGGCTGTAGTTTGTTTTTAAGCTTCATTGATGTATCTTGGATTTGAGATAGATTGTATCATGTGAGAGATGAGACTTACTTATGCTTTATCTATGTATCTCTTGAGACATGATCTTTATCTATATATTTCAGTGGTTTCTGGACTTAAGAAAATTTGTAATGAGTGCTATGTGTGAATTACATGTGTCATATTTATTTTCATAAGGACTATGCATGCTAGAATGAAAATATTTGATGTGATACATTTATATTTATTCTTGTATGATATATCTTGTCATATGCATCACGGTTTCTCTTTGTCACACACACATGCACCCCACGGATGCAATGATTTAGGGGGAGTCTCCTATTTGTTTTAGTATGTGCAATTGACATTCGAGGTCTGTTTGTGAATTCTAATCATAAGCACATATTAAGAGGGAGCCTCTCATAAATCATTGAACCCAAAAGTTCAAATGTTTATATCATTTTATAAGCTTTAATCAAGTTGTCATCAATCACCAAAAAGGGGGAGATTGAAAGTGCATCTAGCCCTTTAGTGGGTTTTGGATGATTGTATGACAACGTGATTAAAGGACTAACCCGTTTGCTAAGTGTGGACAGGTAATAGGTTATCTCACAGGTACTTAGTGAAAGCCAAAATGATGTGTTGTTGTATAAACAATCTAGTTCAAGCACAAGACAACAATGCAAATGGAATTCATGTGAAGGCTTATTTATTGTGGGATTTCCATGTATCATATGAAAGCAAGCTCGTGATTATTAGTTAATGAGACATGAGGGATTGCATATGGAATGGTCTCATATTTGAAGCTTGCTAAATTAAAATAAAAAAGATAACAATACATATGAATGGATGATTCAACACAAGATGTGACTTGATGGCTTGAGATAGTGAAGATAGCAAGGAAAGGCTTTGAGGTACTAAGCAAGGGTGAAGGGCAAGCGACGGCTTGGTGGCCGAAAAAACTAGCTAGGGTGAAGAAGAAAGTACTTGCATTTAGTTGAGGTACTAATCAAGCTAAGATGGTCATATTGATGTGAAGGATCAAATCTATAATAAAGTATTTGATGGAAGTGACTTGATACATTTGGGATTATTCAAACTTAATGAATGGAATCAAGTCACATGCTCAAGATGGCTATGCTCAAGTGAAAAGATCAACATCAACATGTTAGCACCCTTACTTGATGAAGATTGGAAGGGACGGCATCAATTCAAAAGAACAACTCAAGTGGTACAAATTCATATTTCCGTTTATCTTGAGTTTAATAGGTATACCGTACTATTAAGAGGGATGCATCATATTGATAGATAATGTTTCATAAGTGCTCAAGCCAACCCATGTGAGTTTTGAGAATTTGAGTGACAAAAGAGCTAACTGATTTGTTGCTGGTCTGGCAATACTGGACGTGTCCGGTATTCATACCGGACATGTCCAGTATTTGTTCAGCAGCTGTAAAATTATTGTTCTCGGGTTGGTTCGTCGGGAGTTCCGACGTAGGTCGGGAGTTCCGATGGTCGGGAGTCCCGGCATGGGTCAGGAGTTCCGACGTCTCGCACTTCAACAGACTTGGAGGTTTTACTGTTTTGGTCATACCGGACGTGTCCGGTATGGATGACTAGAAGCCAACGGCTAGTTTTCAAAAGCCGTGAGGGTCGGGAGTTCTGACGTAAGTCGGGAGTTCCGACACCTCACTAACTTTAACTAGTTACATATTTTTCAAAATTACTGAGGGTCGGGGGTTCCGACTTGAGTCGGGAGTTTCGACGGTCGAAAGTTCTAGCGTTCTTCGGGAGTTCCGACGCCTCACAACTTCACTGTAACTTAGTTACCGTTGGCGCAGTATGAGTCATACCGGACGTGTCCGGTATTGCAACGGCTATAAAACGGCTAGTTTTCCTTAGGGGCTATAAATACCCCAAGCCTCCACCTTTGGAGGCTGCTAATTCTGCTGAGATAGACACACATTTTTGAGCCTTGCCAACTCTCCTAAACCCTCTCTTAGTGAGTGTGTGATCCAAATTGCAAAATCAATTTGTGGGTTGAGAAAGAATTTGAAAAAGAGAGCAAGCCACCACTTGAGCACTTGTGCATATTGTCAATCTCGTGATTCGCATTTGTTACTCTTGGACTCTTTGGTCCTAGACGGCTAGGCGTCGCCGGAGAGCAACCGAGAGATTGTGGTTGCTTCAGAAAGTTTGTAACGGTCGATTCTGCCGCCTCGGAATCAAATTAGTGGAAGGAGGGAAAGGAGTTAGAAAAGACTCCGGCTAGAGTGACCTTCATGGTACCCTCTAGGGCTGACCTTCGCTGGGTCGCCCGTAGTCCCCTCAACAGAGAGTAGGACTCGAACGAGTCTGAACTTTGGTAAAACAAATATCGTGTCTAAATTCGCATTTCATTTGATATTTGTGTTGCTCTAGCTGTTCTGTAGGTTCTCTGTGTACATTGTCATCTCCATTAGGTGCCTGCAGTTTGGTTTGAAGATAGAAATCGAAAGGAGCAAGTTCGGGGCCGATCTGCAGAAATCGTGTATACCGGACACGTCCGGTATTTCCTGCTTGCACTGAAAATATTTATTCTCCGTTCCAACTTGGTGTTGCAGGGTTGTAGCTTCTAGATATATTCTTTATACCTTGTTTACTCTGTGGTTAACTTGTGAGGGGTGGTAGTACTCTTAATTTGGAGTTTCCATTTTTGGAAACTCACTTTACTAATCATTTCCGCTTTTAAAGGTGTTAATTTTTAGAAACGCCTATTCACCCCCCTCTAGGCGGCATCCTAGGTCCTTTCACGATCTCATATCGGTTCCTAAAACATTGAAAGTTCACAAATCTATTACCCTTGACTATAGGAGTAGGCGTAGATTTACTTATATGCATACTTTATTTCTTTAGAATCTTTTCTAAGTATGCCTTTGCTATAGTCCTAATACCTCTTTTTATCTATCTTGGTGAATTTTAATTCCTAGAACCGATGAGGGTTTACCAAGATCATTCACATTAAAATTTGAGGACAAAGACAACTTCTCTAATGACAGATTAACATTACTACTAGTGAGTAGAATGTCATCTATACACAGGATGTGAAAAAAGAATTTTCCATTCATGAACTTCGCATAAACACTATTGTCCTTCTCATTTTCTTTAAACCCAAATTTTCTTATCATCTTATCAACTTCAAATACTATTGTCTAGAGACTTGTTTTAACCAATAAATGGATTTCTACAGGCAGTATCCCATATGTTCTTTTTCTTCCACGACAAAACCTTTGGATTGTGCCATGTAAACGTTTTCATACAAATCCTCGTTGAGGAATGCCGTCTTTACATCCATCTGATGTAACTCTAAATCGTAATGTGCCAATAACACCATTATAATTCTAAAAGAATCCTTGCATGAGACTGGAGAGAAAACTCTCATCATAATCTATTCATTCTCTTTGTGTAAAGCCTTTTTGCTACAAGTCATGCTTTATATCTTTCCACATTCTCTTTGAAGTCATATTTTGTCTTGTAGACCCTTTCACAGCCTACTATTTTGGCTCCATTAGGAATTTTTTCTAAGTCCCAAATATCGTTGGTATTCATCGAATTTATTTCAACTTCCATAGCTTCTTGCCATTCAAACGAGTAAACGTTTCTCATGACTTCTTCAAATGAGGTGGGATCACCCTTCATTTGAATTTCTTCATTAACATAGACTTCATAGTCATTAGAAAATTGGTTTACTAATTCTTTGAGACCTTCTAGGGCCTCGGCTACTGGCACTTTCATGTGTGGCTAGTTGTTGCTCTTCGTTGCCAAGAAGTAATTGATTCTACAGACTCCTGTATTATAAGATCATTGTTTATATTATTCATCTTCTTCGAAGAGCCAACAACAGGTGTTGTGTAAGTCATACAACATCAACATGTATCGAGAAATTCGTTGTTTTGAATCACTGAAGTGGGCACGTAGTTCCGCTTCTCTTCAAGTCATAGGTCTCTACATACCGTGCTCCCCCAGATTGTCACATCTTTTATAAAGATAGTGTATCTTTCAATTTCTTATTTGGGTTCAATCTGTTAAAACCTTATATGGTGCTTTAAGCACCGCTTTAATATCTTTGATAGTGATTACGCTATCTTCCTCTCAGAACTTTAAAAAATCCAAGAATTTAGTCATTTCTCTGCTTAGGGGTATCATTGTTATGACCGACGATCACATTCATCAAAATTTTATCTCACTTAGTTTCTTACAAAATCTATATCTCACTCTTAATGAAGAGTACATATTCATCAACATCTTTATCTCACTCTTAATGAAGAGTAGTTTCTTAATTGATCTTAATTCATCTCATAATTCTCCTCTCGAAATATGGCATGAACTATACTGTCATAATTTTGAGAACTATTAAGAAAACTGTGAACGAGAAGACACTTATGACTTCATTCACATGATTATGCCACGCAAATAAAGTTATTTCTTGATCCATATAGGAGTACACTTTTCTCATTCCACTTCAAGAACTCGACGAGGTCTTTTATTAACTGTACTTTTGCAAGTCACGCTTACATCTTTTTCTTGTCCTTTGATTAGTATTGACCATGACTGGTGTATTTCTATTGTGCCATGGTCAATACTATGATAGCATAAGAGCTACCCAAACTTCTCTCGCTATGCGGGATACAAAAACATATGAGTCATCACAAAACTTCTCCCATCATACTTGATTGACTAGCATAAGTAATGTGCCAAACTTCTTCCCATGCGGGATAAATCTATATACAAATTACTGTAACAAAAAAAATTAGTCATGATGACTAAAACATTCACTTATACTTTATTTTTCAATTAAATCTTTCCGTTGGTTCTAATTTAATCAGAAAATTAGTAAACTAACAAAAAAACTGTTCCTGAACTGGCTTGACCCAAGCCTTTTCATTCACATTTCCCAGCATTACAGCCCGTAGGCATGCAGTCGAGTCGAGTGATCTCGTCGGTTAAAAAAAATCAAACTTACAAGATGCTTCTGCATCAATTCTATATCACCGTTGGACAGAAAATAGAATTAATACATAAAACTCATAAATTAACTTGAAAGACATATAACTACTCTTCAAAATTAAATTCTCTCGTTGGTTCGAATTTAATTATAATATAATCAACATCATTGCAGCGAAACACGATACTAAAATACATTTTATTAGTCCAGGAGCATTTCTTGGTCTTTATCTACTCTCTGAAAAATTGATCATGTTGGTGTAAAATTTATCAGAGATTTAAACTTCAAACTTAAACTCATTATAATATTGTCATCATTAACGTTGGTGAGAAAATGATAATACCACAATCTGACTTAAACAAAATCGAACTACTCCTCCAATTTAAATTAGAGGATAAATATAATCATAATTTACTAAAAGTAACTGCTCTTCAAATTAAATTCTCCCGTTGGTTCAAATTTAATTAGAAGATAATCAGTATTGAACTTTGTAGCGAAAATATGAAAAAAATAATTTATCTACTTTTCAGAAGCATATCACTGTACTCATCTACTCTCTAAATAAATTATTCCGTTGGTTCAAATTTGAGCAGAGATCAAACATTAAAACAAATTCATCAAAATGTGCTTCTGGAAAATATTAAAACATAAATCAGTGTTTACTGTTCATTTGGCCCTGGCCTGGGGAAACAGTCCGTGGCCCAGCCTGCAGCAGCAGCGCGTGGCCCACTCGCACGCGTGTGCAGCGCCTCACCCGCGCCCAGGCCGCAACCTAGGCCTGGGCCAGGAATTCACTCGCTCGCCTAGGCTGAATCCGGCATGACTCACTCTGAGCCGTCGATCGTAATCGGACCGTTGTTCGGCCATCTCGGTGGATCAAAACCGCCCACGGTCGGCTCTCCCCGAAACCCTAACTTCATTCGCTTCACCCCTTTCTCTCTCTACGTCGATCGCAATTGAACCATGGAGGCCAGGGAAGAAGTGGTGGCGCCACCATGGAGCCCCTCGTCGGCAAGCAGTGCTCGCCTGAGGCTGAACGCGCCGCCTGTCGAGCGGCCTTGCGATGTTGCCCTTGACCCCTGAGCTCGAGGCGGAGGGCCACGCGATGGACGTGACCTCCTCGGCCGGCGGCTCGGGTCTTTGCCCGCACGGTGGTGGTGACTTCGTTCCCGCTCAAACGACGGTAGCGCCGGCAGTGAGGAGAGCCCATGTAGGCCCCCTCTCGCACTCCGACTTCTATTGCTGGGTTAGGGTTAGGGTTAGGGTTTCATCCGAATCGAATCGAATCGAATCACCTCCTTCTTTCTGAGGAGGAAGATGGTGGCGCCGTTGTGGATCCCTTCATCGGAGCTCTCATGCGTCCATCACGCGGCTCCGTCGAATGGTCTCATGGTGGTGCCCTTATGCCGGAGTCCGCGCGCGCACAGAGAAAAAGTAGCGACGGTGCTGTGCGGCTCTCTTCCCGCGCGCCATTGAAGCGGCAGGCGCGGTCTTCTTCCCGCACGACAGCGGTGGTTACAGTGGTGGATGAGCTCTTGTGAGCCCCCCTTTCTAGATCTACACCCTAGAAGACCTGGATCTGATACCATTGATAGAACTGATAAAACCTCTAGGTGCAGATCTAGCGGGTAGAACTTGACTTAGACAATACCTTATTAAAACCTCTAGGTAGCAGCGACATGAAGGTGCCGTCCAGTGGCGGCGGCAAAGGCGATGGTGCTTCCCAGTCGCTCATAGCACACCCTTCTCGATCGGTCTGAATTAGACTCGGTGGGGATCTAGCAGCAGCAATGAACTTTGTACCTTGCGCCCCGGCCCCCACCTTCCTCTTTATAGTGCTGCACGACGGGGGCCATCAGCCAGGAGAACAGTTAGACGCTCCCGATTAGGGCATGGATCAAGGGTCCAATTAACCGTTGAGCCAACTGATGGAGATCAATCTAGCAGTTGCAGCTCCCAGCCCACCATTCTCCATCGTCATGAGCATAGTATTGCGCCAAATTGACCTAGTTGGCAGGGGAATTACAGATGTTTCCCGTGTAGCCAAATCATACCGAAGAGTCCTACTGCTGGCATCAATCACAAAGTAGAGTGCGTTCCCCACAAGGGCAGCGGGCACCAAATGGACCTAGCGTGTCCCAGGGACATAGGTTAGCTCACTCCAGGAGCTGGAGTCCGATGAGTAAACGCACAAGCACATCTCATGGGAGCTGCATCCCACGGCAACGACGATGAAGGGTCCGCTGCGGCAGTCGATGTGGTCGCAGGCTCCGCTGGCTGTGGAAGCACAGAGCACGGCGGCGTTTCCAGCACTCCGGTTGCCAAACGTCTGACACCGGGGGCAGTTGGTGCCACCCGTCCGTGATGGGGTCCCAGACGCCGAGGTAGAGACCCAAGAGCAAGCTGAGGAGGACCCCGCCGTGGCGAGCGTCGAGCGCGCGCCAGTTGTGGTCGGCGCGGAGCGGGCAGGCGGAGGAGGTGGGGAGGAGGCGCGAGACATAGTCGCCGTCTTGGTCTCTGAAATTGCAGAGGAGACCGAGCATTGGGGGCGAGCGGTGGAACTCAGAGAATCGTCGGCGGAAGCGGCGGTCGGAGATGATGCGGCACCAGGGCTTGCAGACGAGGGCGGAGCGGAAGAGGCTCGCGGGATCCGCCGGCGGGAGGCGGAGGAGGACCTCCTCCACGAGCTCCTCCAGCAGCACCATGCTGCTTGGTGCCTGCTTCGCCGGAACCCGGTGCGGCGGTGCCGGCGGGCGGAGCGAGGGTTTTGGTCGTTGGGAGAAGCGAAGGGAGAGCGAGTGAGCCAGCGGAGAAAGGGACGGTAAGGAATTGTGCCTTCTTGGGTTGGTTGGGATACATGGGCCGGGCTGGCGTGCTCTTCCGGGTAGGATGGGCCGTTCTGTGGCCCAGCGGTGGGTAGAGTTGTCTGAATAATTGTGTAGTCTAGTCATCATTTGTTATTTTTGTGGTAGCTCTAAATCATTGGCATTCAACAGTGTTCAGACGATTCGTCAGCAGGCTATTACAGTATAGTTTGCGCATAGCCACAGGGAGCAGAAGAACAATCATATATCCTGATTATGCAGTCATTCAAGCATTCAGAAAATGCAGATATCAAGTTGTATGCAAACATTCAGGCATTCAGAAAGTGCAGGTATCAAGATGTATGCAGATTCAGAGCTCTTGGGCAACATGAGCCACCGAAATAAGAACAAGCTTGTCTGATGGGAATACAAGGCAACATAACATGAGTCAGACTAGGCATAATACTTAGAGATCAAAACTCCTGGCTGGTGTTCATGTGTTAGCGTGCTGCTGCGCACAGGAGTTCCTCGATACGGTCATTCCTTCATTTTCTGCATGTGCATGTACGGCACTAAGTGTTGTCATGCTATGCCACCCGCTGTTGATCCAGCTCTGAAAGCAGATTTGCAGACATATCCATGTAAAGAAGTTGCATCATATCCATGTAGACATCAACGGTGGCCCTGACCGTGTAAACAGCACTATGTATCTATACAATATACGAGATATGATGGCGCGACTAGGACGTGACGGCCAGTCGATAGATACATTCCTTCTGGCCGAGGGAACGAACGAACGAGCGGGTAAGGCTCGGCAAAAATAATCGAGAACCGAAAACCGAACTAGAAAGAAACAGAATCGAAAATTTCGGTTAGCTGTTTGGTTCTCAGTTCTTAGGTACCGAATTAACTGATTAACTTTCGGTTCCTGGGCTCGGTTAACCGAAATAACTGAAGGAACCGAAATTCACAAACAAGCCCAATAAACCTTACAACCTAGGTCTAATACCAACTTAACCCTAGATATAAAAGGTGGATGATACCCCCTCACAGCCTCACATCCTCATATTTTTTAAAATCTCGGCATTGTGCTTTTTTAAAAATCTTTTTTTCCTATTTTTTCTATTCTTTTTTTTTGCTGCTCGTGTAAATCCTCAATTAGTTCGGTTGGAACCGGAATCGAACCAAACTAACCGGAACCGATTTTGCTCGATTCCAAAATTTACAAAGAATCGATCGGTTTCTATTTGTAGAGAACCGAATTTGTGTCCTAAACCGAACAACCGAATCGATCGGTCTCGGTTACCGAACGCCCAGGCCTACGAGCGGGGTCTGAGAAAGCCTGGGCCACTCGATCCAACCACGGATCGATCGATCGATCGGCCCATTACTTATTTTATTTTTATTAGGGCTTTGTCTGCTTATGATGGCCGAATTAAGGTGCGATGGCTACGTGTTGCAAACTTGCAATCAGTTGCCGGCGTGACATCACGCGGACCAGTTATGGAGGCACCGATCCGTGTCGGATCTAGTAATCTAGTATTGTTGAGTACAGAGTGTACGTCTACCCATCCTCAATCATGGACGATCCACCCTATTTGTTTTCCTCGTTCACATTTTTCTCTTTCTACCACATCTTTATTTTTTATTTTTATTTTTATTTTGCGAGATCCAGTTATTGACACAGACTATTACATACTCAGCGCACATTCACCTTTATAAACACACGTACGTACATCCTACCTATATGAGCATCAACGAAGAACTGAGTTGAACAAATAAATCTCAAGATTGACGAAGTCACTACAGACGCCTCGTGTCGACGGGCATGTCGTCTATCACTGAAAGAATAGCGCCATTAAATTCTGAAATAAATCCAGAAAAATACGAGTACCCATATGTAGACGGCACACCATGAGAATATGGTCAGGGGCTACTTAAGGTGTCCCTAACAGTCGTCTCCATTGTCGACGGGATAGGTTCGGAAGCACGCTCGGACTGACGTGGAGGTGAGAAAACAGGTAAAAAGTGAATCGCTATCGATTTGTTTGGCGCTAGCGCGAAGCCGGTGGGAGCCAATATGTGATGGCCGCATGCAGCTTTTTTTACACTGATGGCGAACCGGAAGCCGCTGGAGGTGAAAAATGCTCTGATTAATTAATTATGATGTTTAGGCCCACAGCTAATCATGTCCATCTCAGCCGTCGAAATCGACATCACCACTGCAGACACCCTTATGGCCCGGAATTAGAAGGTGGAAAACTACACAGATAACTGGTTCCAATGCATGGTAATAGAAGGAATAAAGCACCTGCACAAATTCAGTGATGACTGGTGGTATATGGAAGTCAAGATGTTTCTAATTTGTAAGAATTTCTACATGTGATTAGTAAAAATACCAAGTAAGATGGAGATAATTCGTGCCGTGCCGTTCACTTCGTGTTGAAGATCCAACACAAGAAATTTAGTATTTCAACACAAGAAGGGCCTTTTTGTTTATGCTTGTGGCTTAGGTCATGTTCGGCTTAGCCCATATTTGACTTGGGCCCAGTTTAGTTCCCAATTTTTTTGGCAAAACGCTACTGTAGCGTTTTCGTTGTTATTTGATAATTAGTGTCCGATCATAGTCTAATTAGGCTTAAATGATTCGTCTCGTGGATTTCGTCTAAACTGTGTAATTAATTTTATTTTTTATTTATATTTAATGCTTCATACATGCGTCCAAAGATTCGATGTGACGGGGAATCTTGAAAAATTTGGCGTTTTGGAGGGGAACTAAACATGGCATTGTTCGGCTTCTTTTTTCAGCCAGGAACAGTATTTTTCTCTCCCAACAATTTAACTGGAACAGTATTTTTCAGCCAGTTTCAGCCAAGTTTTAGACCAGCGAACGGGGCCTTATATAAGCTGGCTTATGGATCATGGATAGTAGAATATTTGGGTCTTGTTCGTTTTGATAAAATTTGGCTAATGCTGCTGCTAATGTTGATTTCTTGTGAGAGAATAAAGGCTCACTTTTTCTTACTAGAATTCTAGTCTACACTAAAAAAGCACACTTAACTCACGTTTCGTTGGAGGGGATTAATTAGCAGCGTGTTTAGTTCCAACCCTAAATTCTCAAAAGGTGCTACAGTACCTATCACATCGAATCTTGCGATACGTGCATGGAACATTAAATGTAGACGAAAAAAAAACTAATTGCACAGTTTAGTTAGAAATTACGAGACGAACGTTTTGAGCCTAATTAGTCCATGATTGAACACTAATTGTCAAATAAAAATGAAAGTGCTGCGGTAACCTAAATTCCCAAATTCACTAAACTAAACATGCGCTTAGGCGGCAGTTCCGTCACATTTTGTACGAGAACCAACTGTAATCGACATCATTTAAATCCCGCTTGACTCTCGCGTCGCTTGCTTCGCAAGGAAGTCTTGCTTTTCCCTACTTCCACGCGCGTAACTGCATATGGTCCGTGCGACGGTTGTGCGAAATGGAGGCGGCATTAGGATGGCCATTAAAGGCCGTGGCGGTGGAAGATCCCAGCACCCGGCTATTCCTGCTGCAGCATATCCTTCTCGCAAGCGAGCACATCATGTTCCTCATGTTATTTCTAGTCCTATTCCGGCTTTGTTTGAACCTCGTCGAATTCACTTCAATCCATATGAGTTAATGTGAATTTAGATAGAATTTAGTTTAAGTTTTACTCTAATCCAGCTCAACATATGTGGATTGATGCGAATCCGACTATATCCAAATAGGGCCTACGGGCCTGTTCGGCTGATATTAAAGCCGGCTGAAGCTATTTTATTGTGAGAGAAAAATATTGTAGATTCTAACCATTAAAGTCAGCGAACAGGCCCTGCACTTTTAAGAGCCCGTTCGGTTACGTGGGAATAATTATCAGCTGCACTGTTCCTTTGTTAATTTACATAGCAGCGGAATGATTTCTGGCGTGAAACAGTCCGGAACGGGCCCTAAGTGCCGTTTGCTTCTAGAAACCTGCTTCGCACCTTCATCTAGATAAAAATTTCTAGACTTAATATTTTGTTGGCCTGAGGTTGTCGCTGGGCGCCAAAGCGGAAATGCGTGACAGAGCAAGCAAACATGTCCTTAACGCCCGTTCCTTCCTTTCTTTGCCGGAGGGCTGGAGTCTGCAATCTCGCGCATATAAATACAAATGGCCTGATCGTTTCACTAAAATTTGGCTGATGCTGATTTATTCTAAGAGAGAAATATTATTTCTTCGTTGGAAAATTACTGCTTAAGTAGTGCTGAAGAACAATGCCGTAATGTTTCACTTAAAATTGGTGTGAATCTCAATTTCTTTCCGGATAAACTCCGGGGGGAAAAAATGTGTGCCCTCTCCTTCAGCGCTGAGAGTCTTGGCGTCCTGGCTTGCACGGTTTCACCTTCTGAAAAACTACACTCCGAGCGTGTTTAGTTTCAGGAAGTTGGAATTTTGGGTTTCTGTAGCACTTTTGTTTTTATTTGGCAATGAGTGTTCAAATATGGACTAATTAGGCTTAAAACATTCATCTCGTAATTTTCCACCAAACTGTGCAATTAGTTTTTTTCGTCTACATTTAATGTTCCATGCACAGGCCATGAACATTCGATGTGATAAGTACTTTAGAACTTTTTGACATTTTTGGGTGGACACGCGCTCCGTCTGCCGGACTCCCTCTCCCGCCACACGAACTCTCGGCACTCGGCAGTTCGGCCTTGCTCACGCGGACACTGGTCACTACTGGTGCCCAGCCTTGCTGTGCACAGCAGGACAGCAGAGCGCTACCGTTGCGGAAACAAGTGTACAGTACAAGCGTACGCGCCATGGTCGGCCGGCCGGCACTCGGCAAGCCATTAACGCCTCCTCCCCTACCCCACGCCTACCCCTCTACCACCCCCGCCCCACCCCAACCTCCTGCCGGCCATCAATGCGGTCCATATGCCTCGCCTCAAATCCCCTACCAACCTCCTTCGCTAGTTCGCCCCCGCCGCATCACGCAGCATTTGCTTACTGCCGCCTGCTGGCTGCTGCTCGCCATTGCTGACCTCACTCACACCAGCCTCCCTAGTTCGCCACCGAAAGTTAGCTAGCCCGTTGCTTGCAAGCCTCGCGCCGCATTATTGCCACCTGCCGCTATATATACATACAAGCGCGCGCGGCGCAACACGCAAGCAGAAGAGTGGTTGTTGGAGAGCGATCTAGCTAGCCGGCCAAGGAGCCAGGAGGAGCGAGCGATGGTGTTCTTCTGCTTCCTGGTGGACCAGCGGCGGAAGGTGCGGAGCAGCAAGCCGGCGGCGGGGATCTGCTCGCGCTGCGGCGGGTGCGCCAGCGTGGCGGACATGGAGACCGCCACTAGGGTCTGCTACCTGCTCACCGTGCACCGCCGCACCTGGCGCGCCATCATCTGCACCTTCTGCGGCGCTATGCTCAAGTCCTACCGCCACTACAGGCTCTACTGATTCCCGATCGAGCACTGGTAATGGTATGGTGGTACTACCGGATCGAGCGCCTTCTTCCGCGGCTTGCGAGGTGTAGTGATGAGCTAGCGATCTGTTGTTCTTGATTGGGTCATCTTGCTCGCGACTATTAGTTTTTTTTTGTTGCTGCTTCATTATTCACTATGCTGGGGTTTGCAGATTGTTGTAATGGCAGTTTGCCAGTGCATGCGTGTAAATATGGAATGGGAGTCATGAAATGAATTAATTTTGTGTCATCCTGTCATCCATCTGACGACCAGCACACTAGTGATCCTCCTCGTCGTCGTGAAGCATAGAAAGATTTTTTTCTTCTGAAATGAATTAATCTTGTACACGAATTGCATTTTGCTCTTTCCATCTGCTGTGTTTTCATCTTGTAGAATAGTCGGATGGGTTTTTGGACGTCTTTGAGATGCCATGGGGGAGATGCTTTTCTCCGCTTGATCAGCATTCAGCGATCACACATTTCTCCGCTTGGTCAGTGTTCAGATCGCCTTTCTCCGCTTGGTCAGCGTTCAGCGATCACACATTTCTGATTTTCTGGTCTCTCATAGTCTCATTCTCTCTCCATATCATGAAGGCATGAACGTCCTATACCTGAATGAACAACCTTGGCAGATACTCCTACTTTGGCCTTGTTTAGATTGCAAGGTTTTTTACTCTCTTTCCATCACATCAAATCTTTGAACACATACCTAGAGTGTTAAATGTAGATAAAAAAATAACTAATTACACAGTTTGATTATAAATTACGAGACGAATCTTTTGAGCCTAGTTAGGCCATGATTGGACAATAATTGTCAAATACAAACGAAAGTGCTACAAATACTGATTTCTAACCCTAATCTAAACAATGCCTTTATTTCGAAATGACATTTTTTTTCAATAAATAAACAAGTACACGGTTCTGAAAGTTTCAGACCTTTTATTTATTTTCCTGAATCTGAACTCCTGAAAGTTTCAGACTTTCATCAGCAAGGAAATTAAAAGGCAAGGGTTTTGCTAACTCCGTCCCCAACCGCTCCAATTGATCAGCAATAACTACCCCATGCGAGATCACTTAAATTGACGCGGGCGCCGAGCGGGCCTCCGCTACCAAACAACTTTTGTTTTTATTCCATCGGCCCTCCAACAGGACTACAGGAGCATCCGCTGCTGCTGCACAGCTGTCAAGGTCAATGCTACTACGCTCCGTTCGAAGAAATTTGTGAGAGAAAAATACTAAAAAAAAAAAAAGATACGGAATAAGTCGAGTTTAAGAAAACACGAACAGGACCTACTTCGTACGGCGGTGCACCCTGGCACG
Organism: Miscanthus floridulus; assembly: GCF_019320115.1. Lineage (NCBI taxonomy): Eukaryota > Viridiplantae > Streptophyta > Magnoliopsida > Poales > Poaceae > Miscanthus > Miscanthus floridulus. The sequence continues at coordinate 108,755,597 of NC_089583.1, read as the reverse complement.
CAGTGAACACAGCCAGCCCAGCCCGCCGGATGGCCGGTACCGCCAGCCGCGAACGATGACTCCGCGCCGCGCGAGGTGGTGGTGCCCGGCCCCCGCTGCCATGGGCGGGCGGACGAATCAGGCGGCACGGCGGCAGGCCGAAGCGCGCGCGCCAGCGCGACGGCCGGGCGACGGACAGTTGGGAGCTGGGGCTCCGGACAACCGAACCGCCCGGGCGCGCGGGTCTGGTCGGTTTTGACTTGGGCGGCACACAGAAACGGCTGCCGAACGCCGAATTGGACTGGTCAGTTAAGGCCTGTTTCGGAGAATGTAAAACGTCGGAGGAATCGGAGAAAATACATGAATAGGAAAGGAATAGAGGTGTAAAATAGAGGATTGAAAAAATACTATGATTTTTATAGAAATTGGTGTTTGGAACATAGGAATACTAATAACATAGGAATCTATTGGTTTGCGGTAAGAATAGTTGTTTAGAGTAAATAAGAGCTAACTACTTAGTAGCAGGTGTAGTATCCTAAAAATGTGCTACATAGACGTATGATGCAACCACTTACTTTTGTCTAATCATTACATGTAGATAATAAAAAAATAGAGATGCATGCATCTTCACAGCGAGCTTGTCTAATCAATGGTTACTGTAAACTGCAGCACCCGTCATCATGAGCTTGATTAGCCCGTGAGCCGCACGCAAGCGCCACAGGAAAAATTCCATCGGCTCAGCGTGACTGTTTTTTTCCTCCAAAAAGTAGTGGATCGCTCGCCGTTCCAAAGGAAACGTAACCATTTATTCCTTTGTTCCAAACGTGTCTACAGTGAAAAAGACCATAGGAACTTTTTATTCCTTTAATTTTCCTTTGCTTTTCCCGTGAACCAAAGAGGCCCCCTTAGTTGACCCTTAGTTGGTGGCGTGTCAGAGGCAGACCCGTGCGGTTGGCAGGCCAAAAGGCGCTCCGTTGCAACTTGCAAGTTGCATGCTGATTTCAGGTGCGCCATCCAGTGGCCTCGCTTGCACGGTGGAGCCAGTCCCTGCCGGCGTGGGCACGACGATCGGCAACGGCAAGCATGGTCGGTGAAGGCGTCGGCGCTTGCCAAGTTCGAGCGCGGACATGAAGTGGATGGGTCGCCGGGACGTGAGGAGGAGGGCGGTTGGGCGAGCCGTTGATGGGCACACCGCACACGGGGGCCTGGCACCTGGCAGTGCTGGTGTCACTGGTCAGCAGCGAGCGAGCGAGCGAGCGAGCTGAAACCGTCGGCCGGCTGGAGAGCTTCATGGGTCGGCAACTCAACATCGCCAGAGAAGGTTGCAGAATATGGAAGATTTTGCGGGGCAAACCATGTGTGCCAAAATGCGTACTGGTGGTGACTGGTGAGCAGTAACGGACAGACTGTTTTCAATGATGCATCATGCATGGCAGAGGACTGATGCATGGGTGCCCTGTGCGCCTTCTGCGGTTCTGCCAGACACCATACCGACGCTGTTCTTTTCAGAGGTTGCCACACCGATTCAGTAACGACACTGACATAGAAAAGGGATGGATGCTGTATAAGAATGTACAGTGTTCAGGAAGCAAACGGATAGTTATATTCGCCTCAAAAAACGGATAGTTATATTCAGAGTGGTGTTAACAGTTAGTACACGGCTCATATATTTACTGCTATATATAATACACATATTCAGTATTTTATACATGTTTTAGAAATGGCGGAGGCCAAGCCTTGCCAAATACTTGCCTCCGCCCCTGCTCAGCAGTGAATCACACTCTATTTGTTTGCCCTGAGGTCTCTTCAACGTGTCCAGGAGACACTTTGCCACATATATCATCAATGGACTTTGATCAATATCAGGATTTAGGCATTGCATGACTATTTCTATGATACTGTAAAGAAGCTCCATGTTTTCTGCTATTGCAATTTCTGGATCAACAAGCTGGATCACTTTCTTATTTCTGTAAGCATCAAGAAAATCCTGGAGCAACCAATTACTGTCGGGAACCGAGTGTTTTCTCCTTGTAAGGAGTTCTAACAGCACAATCCCGAAACTGAAAACATCAGATCTAATGGTTAACCGGCCAGTCTGCAGATACACTGGATCTATATATCTCCTATCACCAATGACATGGGCAGCATCTTGGGAAATCAATCTAGATAAACCAAAGCCTGAGATCTTTGGTCCCCAGTAATCATCTAGAAGTATATTATCTAGATTAAGATCACCATGCAGACCCGCCAATGGGTTCATTGAATGCATATAAGCTAGACCACTTGCTATTCCTGCAGCAATATTTAGACGTACATCCAAACTGAGAGGCATCCTGTTGATGCCATGAAGAATGCCCTCGAGGCTACCCTTGGACGACGCAAAGTAAAAGACCAGAACAAGGATATCATTATCTAAGTGATAACCAATGAGCCTGAGAATGTTCACGTGACTGAGTTGAGGCTTGAAAGTAAAGTTCTTTTACAATTACAGAATGATGTCCAACACTCTTTGTTATTGATCTCGTAACTGCAACTGGACATTTATCATCGCCAAGATAGTGAATATACCCCCTGTAAGTTTCAAAATAGTTGCCTCTACTAATAATATTGCCACTTCTAAAAATTGGCCCCAGCTCCTCCATTTTGAACAGCGTTAGTGTTTCTAGATTTGGCGTTGTTAGTGTTTTTTTTAGAAAGGCAGCAAGAGATTTGCTAGAATTTTATTAGACGAGGAAACGAAAAATGAAAGCGGATTACAAAAACAAATGTTGGAGGCCAAAAGCCCCCACGACTGTGGCGCTAAGGCCACCTACCCGACTAGACGCCCTCCTGGGCAAAGAAAAACAACTGAGAACTAACTTAAAAGCGAGAAAACAACTGAGAAACAAACTTAAAAACGACACATGCAGGGAAGCCTAGCCAGGGTTCCCCAGCGGAGACCAAAAGCTTAAACTAAAACTAAAACTAAACTTGCTGACTTCCGACATTTGTTCTTGTCGCCAACTTGTATTGTTCCAAATCTTCCTTGCACAACAGCGCCACCTGTTGACGTTGCAGCCGATATAGGTGGCGCTGTTGTGAAGTTCTCAGTAACCATGAAGTGATCCTTCCAGGCGTTCGATGGTATTATGATCTATTTTTGGTGGAACGCCCTTCTTTAATTTTTATCAATCCTTGCTCGACACTTGAGCAAGTAACCGTGAAGTGATATTAGTGTTGGAGAGACATTCCTGGTGGCTTTGCTGCGTGCAGTCCAATTGAAGATGTCCAAACTGCCCACCTTGTAAAGCAATGCAGAGTTTGAGTTGGCAGTGGTTATATTGTCCTGGTTGACTTTCTGTTCTCCCCATAATGACCATTGAGTAGTTTTTCCCTTCCCTTGATCATGGTATGATTTTCTAAGCTTGTGAAGACGCTGTACAACATCTTTCATATCAGGGCGTTCATTGAGGTTCCTTTTGAGGCAATCAGCTACAAGCTTTCCAACTTTATTCAAAATTTTCCAATCAGCATTCAAAATTTCAGTATCAAGCATCTCTCTTATCTTTTTACCCTTTTCAACAGCCTTCATGAAGTTTTTTGTGAGATCAGTACACGTCCCGTTTTCACATATTTTCTTCCTAGTTATTAATTCTAGAAGAACAACTCCAAAACTGTAAACATCATCCTTTGGATTAATGTGCCCCTTAAGAATGAATTCAGGATCCACATAGCCATTGCTCCCAATGACATTAATGGTGTACTGAGTTATGTCCATTGATAATAACCTTGATATTCCAAAATCAGATAATTTTGCACCCAATTTATCATCTAGAAGTATGTTTTCAGGCTTGATGTCACCATGAATGATGGGTTGATACATTGAGTGCATGTAGTTCAATGCCTCTGCTCATTCCATAGCAATACTAAACCGGGTAGCTAATGGAATGGGATCATGAGAGATATGAAGAAGTTTACTGAGGTTTCCACGGGAGATAAACTCTGTGACAATCATCAAAGCTATTTCTTCTGTGCAGTAGCCCAATAGCCTGACTACACTCTTATGGTTTATCTGAGAATGGACAATTAACTCTTTGGCAAACTCTTCAGTACAGTTCTTCTGGATATATTTCTTCACTGCAACTAGACTACCATTATCAAGAAGCCCTATGTAAAATTCTCCAAAAGCCCCTTTCCCAATGGGTGTGGCATAATTCTTTGTGATCCTTTGGATGTCATCTTGAGTGAATTGAGTTATATAGTGATTGTTGACTGGTCTCCACTTGGCCTTTTCATTGTCTTTAATTAAGTCTGCCAGCTTGTTCTCCGGAAGATCCATTTCCATTTAACAGATGTAAGAAAGATTACGCACGGAGCAAAATACTGATCACCTGTCACCACAGAGATGTCCATTCACAATGTTGAAGTGTGAAGTTGAAGGACCGGAAACGGCGACCAGAGGGGGGGTGAATGGGAGCCTCAAATTTCTTTCGAAATCTTCGACCACTGTCCCAACATCAATCCCCAAAAAGCATATACGAAAGACTTGATGACCACGACCCTAGAGAAGGGTGGATGCTCCCTCAGAACACAGCGGGTCACCACAGAGCAAACGGAACACAGATCGAAGCCCAAACGAGCAAACTCCCAAAAGAAAACAGCACTGCTCCTGCAAATATCGGACACGTCCGGTATTTTCGGACACGTCCGGTATGATCTCGGACACGTCCGGTATTTTCAGCAGCAAGCTGACCAAAAGAGAAAAATCCAAAACCCCGTCAAATGATGTCCAAAAATCATGAAATTTTAACCATAACTCTTTAGACACCAAGGGAAGGTCTCCACCAAATTTCAGCTCAAAACTCCAAAGTGAGAAATATCGGACACGTCCTAGATCATATCGGACACGTCCGGTATGAACGAGCAGTTTCTCGGGAAAAATCAAATCAAGCCATAACTTGATCAAATCAACTCCAAATGACTTGAAACTTTGCACAAGGGTTCACAAGCGAGTAGAAAGGCAACCTTTAAAGGATCATGTCCCGAAACAAACTCTAACTCCGTGAATCGAAGGAATTGAAGAATCCCCAAAAAATAGGTCAAGAACTTAAATTGCTCGGATCTGCGATCTCGTGAGGAATTAGTGGATTTCCTTCGGTGGAAAGCTTCTACTCATGTCATTGATCGATCTAAGGCAACAAGAACGAACCAAAACCATCCCAAAACGAAGAAACGAGAGGGGAAACAAGAGGGGACAAAAGGAGCTCGTGAAGAACACCAAAATCACATCAAGAACACAACTAAATCATGAATCCCGGAGGGCATACGGTGGTTACGGCCACCGATTCCTTCAAAACCAAGTCACAATTTGAGTTGTGGACCTCTCTCATACATGGAAGCAAACTAGAGGAAGAAACCCTAAAGGAGAAAATAAAAACTGGAGGAGGTAAGGGAGATGGAGGCTCCCTCATCCTATTTAACAGGGCTATTACACATTCCCAGTTTTGCCACTGGATACAAATGAGTTGAACCGCTAAGCCCAAGGGCGTTGTTGTCCAACCCGGTGTAATATTGATCCGACGGCCACTGCGCCTTCTCATCGGTAGCTTCGCCTCGACGCGAACTCCCTGATGCCGCCACGTGCCGTCCATCCCTCCTCGGAACCTCCGCCCGGGTTTTGAGGCCCAAACCCGTAAACCGTCCATCCGATGGTTTTGAGGTCCAAACCATCAAACCGTCCGCGAGTAGCGTACTCCATACGCGTCCCCCGCCATCCGACGCGTGTCACCGCCGTCCTCGACCGGCCGGCCCGCCAAGTCCTCCTAAGCCTTGCTCGACTCACGCGTCCGTCGTCTTGACTCGGTGAAGGGTCGAGATGGCGACTAGAGGGGGGGTGAATAGTCTTTTCTGAAACTTAATCACGTCGGCTAACCGATATAAATGCGGAATTAAAACAATCGGTCTAGCCAAGACTATACCCCTCTATATATGTTCACTAGCACCTTGCAAAGATACTAATTATGCAACTAAGGTGCCGGGCTAGCTAGAGCTTTCCTAAACAATTCTAGGAGCAAGGTCACACAAACCTATGCCACTAGTACTTTAAACAACAAGGGAGCACTTACACATGCTAGTAAGCAAAAGCACAAAGCTAACTAAGCTCACTAGCAATGCTCAATAACAAGGCAACCAATGCCTAATTAGAGAGCGCAAATACTTAGTTACACAAACTAAGCAATGTGACTAACAAGGTTACTAAAATCGAATTAGCCACGCAAGGGAGCTACTTCTATGCTACACAAGCAAGAAGGTAATTAGCAAGCTACACAAGCTATCTAATTACAAGAGCAACTACACAAGCTTAATATGTATAAAAGTAATTGCAAGCTTGTGTAACGGGGATGCAAACCAACGGGGAGAATAAGGTTGACACGATGATTTTTCTCCCGAGGTTCACGTGTTTGCCAACACGCTAGTCCCCGTTGTGTCGACCGCTCACTCGGTGGTTCGGCGGCTAATTAGCATCACCCGCTAAGCCCGCACGTCGGGCGCCGCAAGAACCTACCCCTTGAGTGAGGGTAGCTCAATGACACGCTTTACTAGAGTTGCTCTTCGTGACTCCCGCGGGGCGAGCACAATGCCCCTCACAAGCACTTCTCCGGAGCGCCGCACAAGCTTCTTGCGGGCTTCGACGGAGACCACCACCAAGCCGTCTAGGAGGTGGCAACCTCCAAGAGTAACAAGCACCACCGGCTTGCAACTCGATTACCTAGTGCCACTCGATGCAACCTCACGATGCAATCGCACTAGAATCGCTCACTCACACAATCGAATGATCACTATCAAGTATATGTGTGATGGAGGGCTCCCAAGCACTCACAAGCATGGACACTAAGTCCCTTGAGGTGCTCCACGCCAGCCATGGCCGAAGGCCACTTCTATTTATAGCCCCAGGGGCTAAACTAGCCGTTACCCCTTCACTGGGCAACGGTCGGGACGACCGGACGCTCCGGTCGAGTTGACCGGACGCTGGACCTCAGCGTCCGGTCGCCCACAGACGACCACGTGTCCTGGTTCCAACGGTCACTTGACCTGACCAGACGCTCCAGCTTCAACTGATCGAACGCTGAACCCCCAGCATCTGGTCGTTTCCAGTAAGCTCCCGAGCATGACCGGACACGTCCGGTCGAACGCGATCGGACGCAGCCAGCGTCCGGTCACTCTCCAGCTACTGCGTCACCGTACGTCAGCCTGACCGGACGCAGCCTTCCAGCGTCCGGTGCATTCAGATCCAGCGTCCGGTCAGTTGACCGACGCCGGCATCTTCGCGACCAACTCGATTTCACTTCTAACTTCTTCACCCTTGCACCAATGTGCTAATCACCAAGAACTTGCATCCGGCGTAATAGAAAATAGGCATTCCATTTTTCCAAAAGCGCCGAATCCCGCCTCGCAAGCTCGGCGGGAGGGAGAGAGGGACCCAAACCCATCTCAACCCTGCAAACACCACCTCCTTTGTAAATGTGCCAACACCACCAAGTGTACACCACCATGTGTATGTGTGTTAGTATTTTCACAATCATTTCCCAAAGGATGTTAGCCACTCAACTTGCCACGCCACTCGATCCTAGCGACAATGCAAAGTTAGATCACTCGAGTGGCACTAGATGACCGATATGCAAACAAGTTTGCCCCTCTTGATAGTACGGCCATCTATCCTAAACCCGGTCATAAACTTCTCTACACACCTATGACCGGTGAAATGAAATGCCCTAGGTTATACCTTTGCCTTGCGCATTCCATTCCATCTCCTTCAATCGTCGATGCAACACATGCACCAACACGATCAACAATGATATGATCCACTTCATATCATCACATGATCATATTGGTTCATCGATCTTGACTCTACTTGCTCTTCACCGTTGCCATCGTCCATCGGCGCCAAGTCTTGCTCAAGCTTCACCGCCACGCGGTCCATCACTCCAAAGCCTTCGACTTGCCCTTCACGCTTGCAACCGGTCCATCAAGCCAAGTCTTGTCTTGATCTTCTCCACCTTGATCACATGACTCAATGTCATGTCTCATGTGCATTTAAGCTCCTTCATCATCACATGTGTGAGCTTTGCAACATCTCCAAGCCATTTTCACCTTCATGGCATATGTTGCTCACACACATGTACCTGTGGACTAATCACCTGTGTATCTCACATAAACACAATTAGTCCACCTAGGTTGTCACTCAATTACCAAAACCAACAAGGACCTTTCACTCGGTCAACACCGTCACTTCATGTCTTCTTGCACTTGTCGATGTCCCAAGTGTCAGCCACCGCGGCTAGTCACCCGACCTCTGGGTCCCTCGGTCCAAGCCTCACATCCGTCCTTCACCGCTCCCGGTCTGTCGGCACGGCACGTCCTCCTTGACCTTCACCTCGCCGTCGACCACCGCATCCGAGTTCCACACCTGCACAACACAAGCCAAAAGATATGTCGCACACATAGCTTTCGCCATGGTAGGGTTAGTCATCACTCAACCTACTTTGTGGATCACATTGACAATCACTCATCATAAAACGAACACACAAGGGTACTTGTCAACCTTGTGTTCGCAATCTCCCCCTTGATGAGTGCATTATCAACACCAATACACGAACAGCTTGAGCAAAAGAAAAAGAAGAAGAAGAGAAAAGAAAGAACTCACCCAAATGACCAAAAGCCAAAGAAAAGCCAAGAACCGGGTCATTTGAAAATGAGCAAAACTTGGTCCCCAAAGACATGGGCAATGGCTCGACACAACCAAGTAAAACAAAGCTAGCCCTCAAGAAGAGGCAACAGGCTCAACACCACTAGCAAAGCTCGAAAAAATGAAAAACTGCTAGACCCTCCAAAAGAGGCAAAGGCTCAACACATCTAGCAAAACACCTCAAATGCAACTCCCCCTGAACAAGTGCAATCTCTCTCAAATGAATGCATATCTCTCAACTTTAGGTAAAATTGGAAGTTTCTTCCCCTTGTGTCATTGTGAGTGTGGAAAATTTCTCCCCCTTGTTGACACATGCACTTATCAAGCTAGAGCCCAAAGATTGCATCTCCCCTCAAATCATGCTATGAATGCAGAAATGCACGAATGCAGAAGCTTCAAGATTATAGTAAGTAGATTGAAAAGAGGCTCTAGTTGATGCTGTCATGTATATATAGCAACACATATAAGTGCTACCAAATGCTCAAAGTGACCAAATGAGACAAAATATGGCATTTAAGCAATTTTGATCAAGTTTGAGTAATTTTAAAAGAGGGTTCACCACCAAAGGAGCACATAGCAAAAATAGACAGGAGATCAACCTTGTGCTACACATGTATGCAAAGTGAACTACCCCAAACAAAGTTCACACACCATGTCATGAGACAAACTTATGGTTTGATCAAATTTTAGACACCAATTGAAATTTATCGAAGTTATGCAGCTTATTACCAAAGTTTGTCAGACAAGTATGTGCGGAAGGTTATCTGTGCCATCAAAACCTGACTTAGCGACCATGTCAAGCCTATGCCAAAGGCAATCAGAAGCTTAAGACAATGATCTCGGTATCTATTACAGAGCTCAAGTTCACCAATGAGTGCAATTTGGAGCTATCTCGATACTCTGACATAGGATAGTACAGATCCATCCCGATCTTTTCAAATCACTTAGTTTGATTTTCAAGTTTTCGCACAAATTCAAGTTTCTCAAGCAAGTGTGTAACTCAAGGTATGAGCCGTAGCAACTAAGCATATATATGAAGCAAGTAAAAGATCTCGACACATTCTACACATGCTAGTGCCACAAGTAGTGGTGAACACATTTCATGTTTCAATAAGTTTTAATCAAGTTCACAGTTTGGAAAACAAGCTTAGCTCATAACATGCATCAATTGATCAAGAGGAGCCTAAGCCAAAAGCACATCATGTATATCCATAACATCCCCAACAAGAGCATAGTGTCAATCTAGCTACTATAAGGATGAAGCTCAGGATGCAATATGATACATGATGATATGATATGCAAGTATGATATAAAAACAAAAACAAAGGCTAAACTACAAAGAAAAGCAACACTAGAATACAACAACCAAAGTTTCCCTCCTCTAAAAAGGGAAACAAACTCCAAGCTCCCCTCGCAAGCGAGCAAACTGGGCTTGGTCAAGTGGTTTGGTGAAGATATCTGCGAGCTAGTTTTGGGTATCAATGTGGTATAGATCGATATCACCTTTCTCATAGTGGTCATGCAAGAAGTGAAAGCGAACTTCTATGTGCTTTGTCTTTGAGTGAAGGACTGGATTTTTTGCTACACTTATGGCACTGGTGCTGTCACAAAACAAAGGCACTCGCCTAAACTCTAACCCAAAGTCTCTCAAAGTAGCTATCATCCAAAGCAACTAGGAACAACAAGCAGCAGCAGTAACATACTTTGCTTCTATGGTGGATTGGGCGACGCTAGACTGCTTGCGAGAAGACCAAGACACAAGAGAAGATCCAAGAAACTGACAAGTCCCCGAAGTGGACTTCCTCTCAACACGACAACCAGCATAATCCGCATCAGAATACCCACAAAGAGAAAGAGAGGAGGAGGCTGAAAACCAAAGACCAAACTTGGGTGTGAAACGAAAGTACCTGAGGATCCGCTTGATGGCTTGACGATGAGACATGCGCGGTGAAGACTGAAAGCACACGCACAAGCAGACTACGAACTGGATGTCCGGTCTCGTTACCGTTAGGTACAGCAGGGACCCGATCATGCTTCAGTATTCCTTCTGGTCCACGGCTTCTCCCTCCTTGTCCTCATCCAGGGCCATCGTGGTTGACATAGGCGTCGAAAGAGGCTTGGCCTCACCCATATCAAATTTCTTGAGCACGTCCTTGGTGTACTTGCCTTAGTGCACGAACGTCCCCTCATGAGTTTGCTTGATTTGCAGCCCAAGGAAGAAAGTCAATTCGCCCATCATGCTCATCTCAAATTCCCTGCTCATAGTATCTGAAAACTTGGCAACAAAAGCATGAGAAGAGCCACCAAAGATTATATCATCCATGTATATCTGAACCAAAAGGATGTTTATGCCTTGCTTGAGGAGGAACAAAGTCTTATCTACGGAACCCATCCTAAAACCCTTATCAAGCAAGAAAGCTTTTTAAACGCTCATACTAGGCTCTCGGGGCTTGTTTCAAACCATACAAGGCTTTGTGGAGTTTAAAAACATGGTTGGGGTACTTTGGATTTTCAAAGCCAGGGGGTTGCCTCACATAAACCTCTTCCTCTATGTACCCATTCAAGAAGGCACTCTTTACATCCATCTGATACAGCTTGAACCCTTTCGAAGCTACAAATGCTAAAAGAATCCTAATGGCTTCTAGACGGGCAACAGGAGCAAAGGTTTCTTCATAGTCTATTCCCTCTTTTTGGCAAAAACCCTGAGCCACTAATCTCGCCTTATTTCTCACCACCACCCCATCCTCACTCTGCTTGTTCTTGTAAATCCACTTTGTACCTATGGGGTGGCACTCTGGTGGAGGTGGAACTAAAACCCACACTTGGTTCCGCTCAAAGTTCTCTAACTCCTCATGCATAGCATTAACCCAATTGGCATTAGATAGTGCGTGTCCAATATCTCGAGGCTCAAAAGAAGCTACAAAAGCAGAATGAGCGAAATGGGAAATATGATAAGACTTGGAACACGTTACCCTTTCGTCGATGTCGCCGATCATGGTCTGAGGAGGATGGCGTCGCTAGATATGTCAAGGTGCACCCAAAGACGAAGTCGCCTCCCCCTCATCCATAGCTGGGGCCTCCTTAGTCGATTGAGGAAGCGGCTCACACGGACCCCATGAAGTAGAGGTGGAGGGCTTGGGGCCGTGAGCCGAAGTGGTCGAAGCTGGCTCGATCGGGGTAGCTGGTTGAGATGGCTTGGGATCATCCCAATCGATGTCATCGTCATCCTCAACGAAAATGTTGTCACCCATCTCTTCATCACCTGTACGTTCAAAGACAGAAATAGAAGAGGGCATGGTTTCGTCGAAGGTGACTTCACAAGTCTCCACGACATGGTTAGTCTCAAGATTAAGCACACGGTACGCATATGAATGAGAAGCGTAACCGAGGAATATACCATCCGAAGATCTAGATTCAAACTTATCAAGATTACCTTGCTTAAGAATGAAGCACCTACAACCGAAGACTCGAAAATGACTCACCTTGGGTGGACGCCCAAACCACAACTCGTAGGATGTCTTCTTTAAGAAAGCACGAAGAAAAATGCGGTTTGAAACATGGCAGGCGGTGTTGATGGCTTCAGCCCAGTAACGCCTAGGAGTCCTATGCTCATCGAGCATCATCCTGGCCATTTCAACCAAAGTCCGATTTTTGCGCTCAACAACACCATTCTGCTGAGGAACATAGGGCGAAGAAAACTGATGTTCAAGACCCAAGGAAGCACAAAAGGTGTCAAACTGAGAGTTTTTAAACTCAGTGCCATTGTCACTGCGAATAGCTCGTATGACATTCTTTGGTAACTCAGTTTGCAACCTCAAGATCAAGTCACGAGCATAAGAAAATGCTTCGTCCTTGCCCTCCATGAAAAACACCCAAGAATAACGAGAAAAATCATCTATGATCACAAGAATGTACCACTTCCCTCCCTCTGACTGAACCCGAGCCGGACCAACAGTGTCCATATGGAGTAGCTCACCGGGTCTTGTGGTCATGACCTAAGTCACTGGAGGATGGGAAGCAGCCACCATCTTTCCGTGGCGATAGGGATAGCATACTAGATCCTTCTCAAACTTAAGTTTAGGCAATCCTTGGATCATGTCAAGAGAACTCAACCTCACCAGGAGATCAAAGCTCAAGTGACCAAGTCTCCTATGCCACTTCCACAAATCAAAAGAAGATCCGGCAACCAAACAGCGAGAAGAACCAAAAGACTGAGAGAAATCAGCTCTGAAAACTCGATCGAAAGGAACGATCTGACAAACTAGATGTCCCTGAGAATCGAGCACATGAGAAAGTCTAGTCTTAAAGCGCACCTCAAACCCATCTTGAAGGAGTTGCGAAACAGAGAGCAAATTGAAATGCAGGCTTGAAACCAAAGCAACGTCCTTCAAGATAAAAGACTCATTGACCCGAATAGTCCCACGAGACAGCACCTTACCTTTGCTATTGTCCCCAAATGTGATGTACTCCTTGTATTGCATGGGGTCGAGGCTGGAGAACCATTTGGAACTTCCGGTCATGTGGCGCGAAGAGCTGGAATCAACAAGCCACGTGTTCTCCAGGCCTCCGCTCTGCATCAATAGAAAGACAGGGGGTGAGCAAATGGCACAACACTGGGGTTAGTGAAATGAGGAGAATACCAGTGTTGAGTCATTTGCCCTGGAAAAGTGTTAGGAAAAACACCATACATGCCATGTCCCATTAGAGAGAAGCGATCACCACGTGGGGGAAAACGTGGTCCGCTAGGAGTGTGGGACTGAAAGCCACCGTCGCGAGGTCCAGAGTCATATAGATCATGACTTGGGCCACGCCGGGCACGACCACCACGTGGTCTCGCCACCTGAGGCCTAGCACCTTGAGGCATTGCACCTCTAGGCCTAACACTATGCCTCTAAACAGGCGGTACTTGTACGCCATGGGGAGGACGGTACATGTTCTGGTTGTTCAACTCGTACTCGCGCCGCTCATCTCTCTTCCTCCTAAAGCAAAACTCAGCCAAATGACCATCTCTATGGCAATAGTCACAGTGGTACCTCACCTCTCTCTTGGATGGTGGTTGACTCACTCTCTTGTGGATGTGGTTCACTCTCTGAGGCTTTTTGGCTTTAGGAAGGGGTGCACTAGAGATGTTGGGTAGAGTATCAAGTGAGTTCCGAAAGTGGTTCGATTTGGGAACCCAAACTTGCTTGGATGGTGGAGCTTTTGGTGGTTCTTCAAACACACCATCTTTGATCATAGGCTTGGTAGACTCTGGTGGAGGGATCTTGATCAATTTGGGAGTGTTGGTGGGTTTCTCACTTGGGTTCAAACCACTATGTTCACCAACCTTGCCATAGACATGCTCACCCTTCCCACCTATAGCAAAGCCTACTCCCGATGAGTCAGTTCCCCGCTTGAACTGGCTCACCATCATGCCCAACTAAGGCTCACTGCACGACACCCAGCTCAAGATGGACCGAAGTTGTGTGTTTTCTTCCTCGGTTCCCATCTTGTCGTGCCTGCAGGACTCAAGCTCCAACACCAAAGCTTCACATCGAACACATGTAGTGGTGGTTCTATCTGAGTTGGCCTTCTCAAACTCAGCAAGTTTGGCAACCTTCTCTGCCAACTCAGATTGCAAGCCTGAGCAGGACTTGCATGCACCGAGCAACCTAGAACGAGACTTCAGCTCATCATATTCATCAAGCAAAACAGCATACTTGGATTGCAAGTCAGAGAGGTTAGACATGTGTATAGCGCACTCATCGCACTCCTCCTCCTCTGACACCACTACACCACTCTTGGCAAGCTCCAACTCCTTCAAAGCAACCTCTAGCTGGTCCTTAAACTCTTTTCTCTCGTGGGCAGCACACTTAAGCAACTTATTTTGACTCATCAATGTATCATTCATAGTATCAAGCTCAAGCATAAGTGAGTCAAGTGTGGGCGGTACCTTATTTTCGTCGTCGTCGACGTCGACGTCCTTTTTGAGCTTTGCTCCATCGTCAACCGCTATAGTGCAAAACCCACCACGGTTTGCACTGGCAACAAAGCAGAGACCGTTGAGCTTGTCCTCACGCTTCTTCTCGGACTCATCGTCGGTCGAGGGAGAAGAAGAGTGATCATCGTCGGAGTCGTCATCGAGGTCGCTGAGGGAGGTGAGGAAGGCGCGTTCTTGAGCTTTGGCCTTCCTGCGGTACGCCTTCTTGATCGCCTCCTTGTCGAAGCCGCCCTTGGCCTTGTGCTTTCCGAAGGTGTAGTCGCGCTTATCCTTGCGCTTGCCGGAGTCGTACTTGTTGGTGAAGGGCTTCTTCTTGGGGCAGTGCATGACAAAGTGGTCCGGATCTCCACATCCATAGCATCCCTCCTTTGGGCCACCACTGCGTCGGTGGTTCAAACGATTGTTGTGAAACCGAGAGAACCGACTAATGACGAGTGCCAACTCATCATCCCCAAGAGACTCTAGCTGCTCCTTTGTGACTGACATCAAGCACGACAAAGAGAAAGAAGCTTGTGAAGGGTTAGTCAATGAACTTGAACCACTACCTGAGACCAAAGCCATGGTTGGTGCAGAAGGATTCTTGAGCTTAGCTTGGGTTTGGTAGTCGATCTCTGTGGACTTGAGCTTGCTGAAAAGCTCGTCGATGGTGAGGGTGTCGTAGTTGGCCGACTCGATGATCGCCGACACCTTCACATCCCATACCTTTCGATCAAGGGCATAGAGAAGCTTGAGCGCCCTCTCATAATCACTATAAGGTAGGTTGGCCTTGTTCGCTTTCATTTTGTTGACAATAGTCTGAAAGCGGGAAAACATGGCATCGATGGACTCGCCATCAAACTGAGAGAAGTTCCCGTACTCGCGCTTGTACGTCTCGTAGAGCCTGGTCTTGACCTGTGCGGTCCCCTCATGATAGCTCTGAAGCCTCACCCAGATCTCTCGAGCTGTAGTACAATCGGAGACACGTTCGAACTCAGAAAGCGAAAGACTCGAGAAAAGCACACTGCGAGCTTTGCTATTTACGTTGTGCCGATCCTTGTGATCCTGGGTGGTACGGGCCGCAACAGGGAGCACAACGTAAGTAGCATCCTCGCAAATTTCCCAGACGAGCCAATCAATCCCCTGGAGATGCGCAGACATGCGGATCTTCCAATAAGGATAGTTGGACCCATCAAAGCGCGGTGGTTTGCTAGAACCATGCTCTATGTCGCCTTCGTGGATCACGGACCGATTAAGGTGGAATGATCCTTAACCGGCTCCGATACCAATTGAAGGACCGGAAACGACGACCAGAGGGGGGGGGGGGTTGAATGGGAGCCTCAAATTTCTTTCGAAATCTTCGACCACTGTCCCAACATCAATCCCCAAAAAGCATACACGAAAGACTTGATGACTACGACCCTAGAGAAGGGTGGATGCTCCCTCAGAACACAACGGGTCACCACAGAGCAAACGGAACACAGATCGAAGCCCAAACGAGCAAACTCCCAAAAGAAAACAGCACTGCTCCTGCAAATATCAGACACGTCCGGTATTATATCGGACACGTCCGGTATTTTCGGACACGTCCGGTATGATCTCGGACACGTCCGGTATTTTCAGCAGCAAGCTGACCAAAAGAGAAAAATCCAAAACTCCGTCAAATGATGTCCAAAAATCATGAAATTTTAACCATAGCTCTTTAGACACCAAGGGAAGGTCTACACCAAATTTCAGCTCAAAACTCCAAAGTGAGAAATATCGGACACGTCCTAGATCATATCGGACACGTCCGGTATAAACGAGCAGTTTCTCGGAAAAAATCAAATCAAGACATAACTTGATCAAATCAACTCCAAATGACTTGAAACTTTGCACAAGGGTTCACAAGCGAGTAGAAAGGCAACCTTTAAAGGATCATGACCCGAAACAAACTCTAACTCCGTGAATCGAAGGAATTGAAGAATCCCCTAAAAAATAGGTTAAGAACTTAAATTGCTCGGATCTGCGATCTCGTGAGGAATTAGTGGATTTCCTTCGATGGAAAGCTTCTACTCATGTCATTGATCGATCCAAGGCAACAAGAACGAACCAAAACCATCCCAAAACGAAGAAACGAGAGGGGAAACAAGAGGGGACAAAAGAAGCTCGTGAAGAACACCAAAATCACATCAAGAACACAACTAAATCATGAATCCCGGAGGGCATACGGTGGTTACGGCCACTGATTCCTTCAAAACCAAGTCACAATTTGAGTTATGGACCTCTCTCATACATGGAAGCAAACTAGAGGAAGAAACCCTAAAGGAGAAAATGAAAACTAGAGGAGGTAAGGGAGATGGGGGCTCCCTCATCCTATTTAACAGGGCTATTACACATTCCCAGTTTTGCCCCTGGATACAAATTAGTTGAACCGCTAAGCCCAAGGACGTTGTTGTCCAACCCGGTGTAATCTTGATCCGACGGCCACCGCGCCTTCTCATCGGTAGCTTCGCCTCGACGCGAACTCCCCGATGCCGCCACGTGCCGTCCGTCCCTCCTCGGAACCTCCGCCCGGGTTTTGAGGCCCAAACCCGTAAACCGTCCATCCGATGGTTTTGAGGTCCAAACCATCAAACCGTCCGCGAGTAGCGTACTCCATACGCGTCCCCCGCTATCCGACGCGTGTCACCGCCGTTCTCGACCGGCCGGCCCGCCAAGTCCTCCTGAGCCTTGCTCGACTCACGCGTCCGCCGTCTTGACCCGGTCAACACCGTCACTCCATGTCTTCTTGCACTTGTCGATGTCCCAAGTGTCAGCCACCGCGGCTAGTCACCCGGCCTCTGGGTCCCTCGGTCCAAGCCTCACGTCCGTCCTTCACCGCTCCCGGTCTGTCGGCACGGCACGTCCTCCTTGACCTTCACCTCGCCGTCGACCACCGCATCCGAGCTCCACACCTGCACAACACAAGCCAAAAGATATGTCGCACACATAGCTTTCGCCATGGTAGTGTTAGCCACCACTCAACCTACTTCATGGATCACATTGACAATCACTCATCACAAAACGAACATACAAGGGTACTTGTCAACCTTGTGTTCGCAGAAGTCAATTTAAAGATACAGGAGATCTGCACGAACTTTGCATAATTACAGCAAAAGCATGCTGCTATTAGCTTTCACAATTTGAATGAGTAATCATACCTGATGTGTAGTGCTATTTCGTTGAATATTCAAGCATAATAACAAAATGATGGAAATTTTTCTTACTGTGTGCTCTGTTACAACAGATATACAGAGTTTGTGCGCTCGGTTAAAACACTGGATATGAGTAGGAATATTAATGCAGTAAAAGTCAAACTGCAGGGTCGAGAAAGGTCCCGAAAGCCTGCAGCACGTAAAGTTCGAGAGGTGCGTCATTCATCTATGAACAACAACAAATGTAGTGAAACTCAAACTGCAGGGTCCGGGCAGTAATACAACAAGGGGCATTTTTTCTGCGAACCTGTTGCTTCCCCAATTCAGAGGTACCGCGCTATTGATGTGTTTGCATGCAGTGGCATATACAATCATGGACATAAACAGTGGGGAAGCAAAGAACCTATATGGAAGAATGTCGCAAAAAAAAAATCTTGTCAAATTTGATCCACACGAAATCGGGATGAAAGAAGTTAAAGAGAGAATGGAAGCTACAAATCGGTTGAAGGTAGGCACCATTGTACAGACGCATACCTCTGATCGATCGGCCAGCCCGCTAATCCTGCGCGTATGTGCCCTTTTCGCTTGCATATGAGCCATGCTTATCAACTATGATATAATATTTTTCTCTCTTAACAAAACAACATCAGCCAATTTATAAGCCACAAAAAGATAAGCGAACAAGGTGATGGTTGGCATGGGGACCAAGCACGACGAGCTGCCTTGGCCCTCTGTAGTTAACGCTTGTTTGTGGCACAAACAAATAGCCAGCTGGAATCGCATCCGCATGACTGGCGAGCGATAAAGCACAGTTTGTTTTTGGCCCTGTTTAGATGCGAATTTTTTGGCTTTTGGCTGCTGTAGCACTTTCGTTTGTATTTGGTAAAAATTGTTCAATTATGGATTATTTAGGCTTAAAAGATTCGTCTCGTCAATTACGGACAAACTGTGTAATTAGTTATTCTTTTTACCTACATTTAATGCTCCATGCATGTGCCGCAAGATTTGATGTGACGAGAAATCTTGAAAAAATTTGGATTTTGGGTGGGATTGCTTTCAATGATGCATATGTTCTTTTGTTACATTGAAGTGTACTGCTGAAGGGTCTTGTAGTCTACACCAAATCTCCAGAAGTAACAAAACCCCGACAGTAATGACAGACAAAAGTTCACGGCGTCTCTGTCAAGGAGACCTTGTCACTTCGTCATCTTCTAGAAAAAGCACCCTAACAGAATTAACCAATATCAGCAAAGCTAGGCCTAGGATGATTCAGAAACATCTTTCCCAGACGGAGATGCAGCATTATCGTCTTCAATCAATTTTTCGTCCTCATTTAGAACATTTTCATTCACCAGGGAGGGCCTTTGAGCTGAATCAGCAACTGCAGGATTATCCAATCCTGATGCCGGGTCCACGGCTAGTATCTCATCGCCGGCATCAAACAGGCCCTCTCTAACCAAGGCAGAATAGATGTCATGAACATTGATGTCTGGGTTTTGTAAGCTTGCCAGAAGTTCAGCCTCTTCAGCATTATCTGCTTTTGTTCTTTCACCTGCTGCTCCACCCATCCTGGTCGCCAAAGCAGGGTCCTGATGTCATCATTAAGGTAGCATTGTTAGGGGATTCTTCACACTTGGACAAGGACAGCGATTGGTTATTTCATACTAATATTCCTCAAATTGACATAGACTGTGAGCGAGGACCAACAGAACATCTATCAGAGTGAACATTCTAAAGCAACAACTGCAAGTAAGCTGTGCCATGAGCTTGGTATGAATCAAACAACGCAAAAGGTTATCATGGCCATATTCAAGTAAAGGCACATTTAAATTTTAGTTAGCAAAGAACCAAAGAAGTAAATAGTAAGAATAGCCATATTTTAGGACCTGGACTCCGAAAGTTGTCATGGCTATGGTTGAGGAAATGAAAAAAATTTAACGAAAAAGGAATATTTATGGTTACTACAGTTTTAAATACAAATTTAGGTACACACGTTTCTACATGAGGAAAGAATCAGTCAGCTTTGCCACGAGGAAAGACATGCGTGTTACTGCAAGAGGTTGCCTTGGATTTATTAAAAAAACTCCTTTTGCATCCACACAAAGAAATATGAAAAGGTGCAGAAGACAAAGCTACACAGTTAGGTCCTGTTCGCTTGTCTTATAATCCATACTTTTCAGCTTGTTTTTTTAGCCGAAATAGTGTTTTTCTCTCACAATAAATCAGTCGGAACAGTGTTTCGGTTTGTTTTTTCAGCAAAGCGAACGTGGCATCTCGTGGCGTAGTACTCGCATCATCATCTGCAAGGAGTATGGTATGGTAGAATAATAAAGAAAAGAAAAGTCATCACTTATATGAACAAAACTAAAGATCTTATATGATTGCAAGAATAAAAAGCGAGGCTATGATGATATAATTACTCAATAAGCCAAAGTAAAGCCATGTTTGAAAAAAGCTATGTCCATTGGCAGAAACAGAAAAGGAGGAGACACGTACAGAACTTGTAAGGATTAACAAGTGCAGCTTCCAACATTCGCTCTGAATTCTCGTGACGCGGATACTAGAGAGTCTGTTTCCCCCTGGATTACAAAACCAACAGATTTAATGCCCTGTAGATACCTTAGAACATGTAAAAATAGTCCGATGGCTCCATGAACGAATAACATAATAGCAGGCAGTTTCAATGTGATCCAAATATTCCATGTAATAAATCAACTACCTTTTCAAAACCTTGCTGCATTCCAAGCATTTGAGATCCAAATAGATCATCAGGTCCAGAGTCTGAAGCCTCCCCTTGAAACTCTCGCAACCAGCTGAAGTCATCAGCCATAGTTTTTGCATCATCTGTTTGAATAAATAAATAAATAAATAAACTCAAATGAATCTGTTCAAGAAAGAGCAAGATTTTTTTTTCTGAAGAAAGAAAGAAGAAAAAATCAGTAATACCTATCAAGCCACAGCTATTGTCATGATTATACTCTTCAGAACCAATAATATGTGGGAGAGTACTGTATGTGGACATAGCCTTCAAGTTCAAGAGTCAAGAAGTGAACCCAAGTTAAAATATTAAACAAAAATCAAATGCTGACGAATTTCAGGCAAATTAAACTTGAGGAACTTAATAAAAAGGCGCTAGATGCTAGATGGACAGTGGGGTATAGCTGGACATCTGGGCTGCGAGGCAGTTATTAGTTTCTAGGCAGGAGGCGATCTACAGGCCTAGGGAACCAATTGGCATAGCTAAACAATCCCATTGTCATATAATAGTTGCCAAATTTTGGTTGTGTGGACTAGATTTGGCATGGATTTACTTCCAGTCAAAATTATAGCAAAATTCAGTTCAAAATACCAAATAGCTCCATTTTCATGCCAAATCCATGGTAATGAAAGGGTCTTTTTCCCTATGTATGTTTTCCAAAATTTTATCATGAAATTGATCACCCATGAATTGGCAAGAAAGTGAACTGACATGACAAGGGAAATGGGATCTTGTCAAAATTTGGCAAAAAAACTAAATGGATATGAAACCCGGTCCACATGCACCAATTCGGGTAACCAACAAGTGGCTTCTTGCTCTTTGCCTTTAAACCAAACAAGCACAAATTCATGACAAAATTTTACTATCCCAAATTTAGGCACAAAATAAACAGCTGCCAACATTCCTTTTGCATGTAAAATTACGAATACTTATTGGACAACATCTCTCCAATGAATCTAGACTTTGCAGAAATCAATGACCGTACAACCAAACCTTACCCTGAAAACAGAAGGTGGTCGAACGGCCTTTCTTTTGAAAGTGATCCTTACAGGAAGCAAGTCCTATATGTAATGCTTCTTTGTATCTTGGTAAGATATCTCGTTCATAATCCTGAGCTCGCACTTGCGACTGAGTAGAACTTCGCATACTGTCTCTTGTTTTCAAGTTTATATGATCTCCATCACAAACTTTCTGCAGTTGAAGCCATAAATGACCACTCAGCAACGATGCTTATTTTGTTACTTAGATGAGAAGTAAATACATTGTTTGCTGAAACTACGAAATCAGTAACAGACTAGGAAGGACGTGCTAGATCAAGCACAGTCAGACAGCATGAAACCAGCGGCAGATCCAGCATGTATGGAGTGGTGCCAAGTGACACCGATGCGGTGATGCCATCAAGCTAAACATATGAAGAAATTCAGTGCTTATGAGGTATTGTGAAGTATGTTCGGTAATTCATGTTTATGGTCACCTCAATGTTTATATGGTGACACCAGTGCACTCAATTCTAAACCCGCCACTTGAAATGAACTAACCAATCATATGTTCATCCAAAACCAAATCCTTTCATCACCTCAATGAGTACCAAAATTTGACTGCCTGATGGGTTTTACTCGATAAAGAGATAGGTATGAGAAGATATTTTCATCTGCAGGTATGCTAGTGGGTAGAAATCTCTACACATCGATAGAGTGGGTGTTGGTACGGGAACATACTACCCAAAGCCCTGTGTACCCGCCGTAGATATTTTATACCCGTCTTAGCAACACCTATGTCTTCATTAATTTTTGTGAAATATACATATGTCCAATAGATCTATGACTATTAGACTACTGATTAGTGAAAATTTGTTGCTATGTTATAATTATTGGTCTTATTCACAAATAGTCGACGATATATGATTTTAATAGTACGATATGTTCATAGATTTTTTATTTTCTAGCAGGTATGCATTTAGGTACAAGTTATCCATCGAGTATTTTTACCATGCGGGTACGAGTACGTGTAAATTCTTTTACCTGCGTGTGGGTACATGTGTTTTAGTGGATGGAATTTTGTCCAGGGGGTGTGGCTATGAGATGACACTCTCCTATGAGTATATGTCGTCGCTATCTCTATTTAGGACTCAGATCGGGCTTATATAGCAATTTTTTCTTCGCTACTAGTAAAAAAAGATCAATGTCTGTGAAACTGTTGATGATTTATTGGGATTCTAGCTCCAAACGATATCGTAGTATACTCTAGCTAGTGTGACCGGAGCAAAAATATCCGGGCTTAATCGTGGTTAGGCCAGCAAACCCTCGCACCACCGTCATTGTCAAACCACAGAAATAAAACTCCGCCCATAAACAAAACGAGAAAAAAATATAAGATAAATAAATCAAGGAAATTAAGAGGGAGAGAGAGAGTGGAAGCGAGCGAGGAAGCTAGCGAGAAGGTCAAGCCGCGAAGAGAAGAGACGCACGGCACAGATCCCTCTCCCCCTGTTTCTCCCTTTCTCTCTCCTCGACCCTCCCGACGCGGCAAAGCAAAACACACAACAGGAGGAGAGTAGGGAGAAAGGAAAGAGGAGGCGGCCGAAATCCCCTCCCCCTCCCCCTCCCCAAATCCTTGCCCAATAATCTCTCAATCAGGGGATCCTAGGGCTGATCAGGTCAGAGGATTCGGCGGGCGCAGCCATGAACGAGAAGGCGTCCGTCTCCAAGGAGCTCAACGCCAAGCACAAGAAGGTCCGGTTGCTGATTCCTGCTCCTTGTCCTTCTCCGAGTTTTTCTTAGATCGGGACCGCGCGCTGCTGCTGCTGCTTCGATTGATAGGAGGAATGAGGGGCGAGCCGTTTTTTGTTGTGCGGTTAATTGTCCTGTCCTGAGTTGGGGATTCGGGATCTGCGGTTGTGCCAGCCCTTGATTTCCCCGTGCGCCGTTGCGCTGACCTCTGTGATTGTTTTGTGATTCCGCTAGTGAGTTGATGCGAGGTGGCAGATCCGAGCTCTGCTCCGTTCCGTTTTGCTCAGGGCCATGTGGGAACCAAGGAGCCAACGCTTACTGTTGGTGGTGTTTAGGGCTTCGCTGAATTCATCCGAACTATACCGAATTATGATTCGGCCGATTGATTCCTGAATTTTCTAACCAGTATGGTCTTGGACTTTACAGATTACTTTTCTCTTGTTGCGTACATAAGAAAGGAAAAACAATTTCTGGCTCGCTTTTGTTTAGTTCACAGAACAAGTAAACTCACTAGCTGTCTTTGTTGTCAAGCCTAAAATTCGCCATTTTGTCGACATGCTTAGCGGTATCATGTGGTGTTTATGTTGTTTTGCATCATTCTCGTATGCATGTTGGCCATTTGAGACCTTTATCCTTTTTTTAACTAATTGCATTTTCTTGTTCCAGATATTGGAAGGTCTTCTTCGGCTTCCTGAGAATAGAGAATGTGCAGACTGCAAGTCGAAGTGAGTGGAACTGTGCCATTTGGTTGTTTCAAACATGGAAAATGGTAAATTAGGCATAGCTAGATGTCAAATAGCTGTGTTACAAGTGCCACCAGTTGTTGCTTGAGGACATGACATTTTGATATTTTATATAGAGGGAGCACTATTTTACGTCTCAAAACATCTACAATTTGTTTAGGCATATATGTTACATGTACAAATAGACCTTTGGTTTCAGGAGAAGGGCCTAAAATGCAACTTTTATGTCAGCTGAAAGGAGTTCAATGGAGTTGGTGGTTTGTAGTTTTAGTTTTTATCCTAGGCCCCTAGTGAATGTAGCAAAGCCTCGTTGACTGCTTTCCATTCCATGACTATGGGTAGATACTTCTGCTTACAACTCTTGTTCATGCTGACACTCCTGTCTGTGACCATATTGCAGGGGTCCTCGATGGGCAAGTGTGAATCTAGGGATCTTTATATGTATGACATGTTCTGGAATTCATAGAAGCCTGGGGGTGCACATATCTAAGGTCAGTGACTGGCCCTGTGCTGAGCTTCACTGTTTTTTCGAACTCAGCATCACCGCCACTAGAGACATTTTATTATTCATATTTGTCCTCACTGAATTGATATGAAGCTGTGCAACACTGATGTCTGACATTGGGTGATCTGCATTTGTGGACAATTTGCTAGCTGTTGACCTTGTTGTTTACAGCGTCAAATGTTTACACTTAAATTGTGTACTATGTTGCCTACATCAACTCATATCACGGCAATCATCTATCACTACAGCACTATCTAATCTTGGAGTATCAGCTTAAATGCTTAACTATCCTTATCATGCAAGAACCAAGCATCTAGTTGTGCTTTTTTTTTTTGTTGGTTACATTGCTTCTATCATTATCTTATTTCATTTGGGTTTGTTTAATTTTGTGATAACGAATTGCTTGTGAAAGCCAGAGAGAAGACAACAGTCCTTTTGATGCCTTAACAAACATGTTTTGCTTTCTGTCATGTTGTATTGGCTATTAGACATACCTGGTTACCAAATAATCCACCACTTTTACTATTTTACTAAAGCATTTTCATACACAGGTAAGATCTGCCACCCTGGATACATGGCTGCCAGAGCAAGTTGCATTTATTCAATGTATGAATTACTATCTGGTGTGAAACTTGAAGGACATTTTTAGCTGTATAAAACCACGATGGCATTTCTCATGATGATTGTATTCATCTTCTTGCAGCAATGGGAAACGAAAAAGCAAATGGCTATTGGGAAGCAGAGCTGCCTCCTAACTATGATAGGGTTGGGATAGAGAATTTCATCCGTGCAAAGTATGTTTCTTTCCAGATCTTTCAGTACCTTGAATATATCATTCTTTATTCTTATCCTCCTGCTTTTCAAACACTAATGCCTACACGTGACATATGTCTGAAATGTAGATATGAGGACAAGAGGTGGGTACCGAGGAATGGAACATCACGACCTTCCTCCGGAGTTCGAGATGAGAAGAGTCAAGAGTCTCCGGCTAGTGCTAATAGGAGTGGACATGGTCATAGATCTTCATTTGAGCAAAACCGTGGTTCACTAGCTCTTCCAAGCAAAGTCGCACCTGTAGCTTCAAGGATACCCTCTCAGGTAATCCTTCACTACCAAAACTTTCCTAAGCAACAATCAATCTGTCATTGTGAAACTGGCGGATGTGTCTTCAGAAATAGCTCTTTTGAAATGTTAGCTCTTGTTCTTTTAAGTCAGACTGAGTAATCCACATTGCATAATTCTTAATTATCAATCACTTTAACACATCAATGTAACCCCTTCTAATCTGGCATGATTGCATGGGAAGCAGGCTCCTCAGCCCCCAAAGGTAGAACCACCAGTTCCTAAGGTGGTTTCACCTCCTCAGCCACAGAAATCTCCTGCCAAAGTTGAGGCAACACCCACTAAAGTTGAGAAGCCATCCGTTGTGCCACCTCCTAAAGTTGATTATGCTACTGATCTCTTTAACATGTTATCAATGGATGGAACAGCAGAGAAAGAGTCAGAGTCATCTTCACACGATGATAATGCCTGGGATGGCTTCCAGTGTGAGTTCTTGTGACTATTCGACTGATGAGTTATCCTATTTACGTGGGCACTTTATTGTGCCTTCCTTCACTTTCTTGGATCTTAGTACAATATTTATGGATTTCCATGTCAGTTTTTTACTGTTGCTTATGGAATATTCAAAATTGTTCAGCTGCACAACCAGTACCTAGCTCAGAGAAAAAAGATTCTGCCAAACCAGCAGAAAGCAAGACCCAGTCAACATCCAGAATAGAAGACTTATTTAAAGACTCACCAGCTGTGTCAATATCCTCAGCTCCAGCTGTTTCCCAAGTAAATGCGAAGAATGATATCATGAGTTTGTTTGAGAAGGTGAGCACCAACAGTCCTTTTAAAACATTGTTCTTGAAAAATGGCTCTACCTAAAAGAAAGGGCACATCTATGGTCTATCTAAGAAATAGCTATGTTTTGCAGTCCAATATGGTATTTCCATTCGCTGTCCATCAGCAGCAGCTGGCGTTTATGTCTCAGCAGCAAGCTCTTCTAATGGCTGCTCTTAAAGCTGGAAATGCACCACAAATGATTCCAGGGAATGCCAATCAGCTAAATGCTAATGGTTCTAATCCCCCTCTTGGAACCTTGCCTTTCCAAAACTGGACACATCTTGGTTATCAAAATCCTGGGTTGACTCCAGCAGCAGCACAGAATGGTGCCACCAAGGTAAAGAGACTTGAAGGTGTTATATGTATTTTTTTTGGCACTAATATCTGAATAATATTTTACAATGTGTTATATCTTTCTTTGTTTTACTATTTGACAGGTTGCAAACAACAATCAGGTCTTTTCTTCTGGTACCTTTGGTTTTGGCACACCTGGGTAAGCTATACTGTCTGCTAGTTGCAGATTGCGGTCGTTGGAATTTCATGCTGCACCAAATTGGATTTGTAAACAAAATGTTGATGTGTATTGAACTCAGTAGTTGATCATATGTCCATTTTGCTGACATGTCTTGTTGATTGCAGGATGTACAACACTAGTTCAGCTGTCCCAGCAAATGGGGCCGCGGCAGCAGGTGCTAGCAACACAGGCACTGCATCAACTGCATCTTCTACTCTCCCCTCACAATCTGGCAAAGATTACGATTTTTCCTCGTTAACTCAAGGATTTTTCACCAAACGATGAGTGCCTAGTGAGCTTGGAAACCAAACAGACCACCGGGTCATGTCGGACGAGGCATATTGATTTAGGGAGCACAAGGGGCTTGTACATGCTTATTTTGAGGCAGCTTTTCTTCTGGTGGATATATATATATATAGTTATTACATGACCTTGTAGCTGTCGGACAATAAGAGTGGAAATATGCCCCAAAATAGCTCATGTTGTTTCGACAAGTGAAGTGACTTAGCTGCGATGCCGATTATTTTGTATTGTACTGTACAACGACGATTTGATTTTTATTTGTTTCCACATTTGTGTATTGTTGAGAGACTGAGGCGACCTCTTCATGGCATTGAACCAAGCGTGCTCTTCCAACATTTTTTTGGAAATCAGCATAAACCAAATTTTAGTGAAATTTATTGTGCATCGTAGATAGTAGTATATATTTTTTTTGTATATATTGGTCAAACTTTAAAAGGTTTGAATTCTCAGGAAGTGAGATGAGTGTTTATTTATTTTGTAGAGGGGAGCACGTGAGAGTGGCACATGAATTTGGGAAATAAGAATGAGGACGTGAGTCGATCTCTAAACTTAGGTAGGTAGTATACCTTTTATACAGTGCAGCATAAATTCAGCTCCTAACCTTTTTTTAGAATAAAATAGTTTATAGAACTCCATAATTTGTTCCGAATCCACTGGAATCCCTGTGTAGTCGAGTACCCCATTTCTATGGGGTCTCTTCCAACATTTCATATATAGTCACTATTGAAACAATTTTTTATCGGGCATCTCTGGGAAAACTTCATAGTTCAAAGCTTCTTATTTTTTTTTCTTAAAAAGTTTTGGACTGTGTAGGAGATCGTGACGCCTAAGAGGGGAGGTTGAATTAGGTAACTTAAAATTTTAACTCTAAACTATGGTATCTTTTTCTAGCCCTAGCAAAACCTATGCAATAGATAACCTATCTAAATATGTAATTATGGTTTTGCTAGTGTGTTGCTATCTCTATCGTAAATGGAGTAATACAATTAATGTAAATGCGGAAGCTAAAGAGCAAGGTAGAGATATGCAAACTCCCGTCGATGATTCTGGTATTTTTACCGAGGTATCGAGAAGCACGCAAGCTTTCCCCTAGTCCTCGTTGGAGCCCCTCGCAAGGAATTCCTCGCAAGGGCCAAGCTCCCGGTCGGGTAACTCCGTGGATAACCTCGGGCCTTTCTCACGCACAAATGGGTCTCCGGCGTGCCTTCCGGCAAGTCTATCCTGGATGCTCCCCGTCGTCTTCACTATCAAGGTTCCGGTCGAAACGCCGCGGGCCTTGTTCCTTCCGGTACACGGTGACGGCCACATCACAACCGTGATTGGTGTGATCTCGCAAGACTACAAGTTCCTCCAATGTACAACAATGGTGCGTGCACGCACCGAGTAGTAAGAGATATGCAAACCTCACTAAACACTAGGCCTAAACCTATAGCAAATGCATAAGCGGTGGTCTAATCAACCTAAGCACTTCGCAAAGCACCTACGCTAATCACCTAATGAATCACTAAGCACTATACAAGTGAAGATCACTAAAATGGTATATCAACACTCTTGATATTTTTTCTCAGCTCCACACAACTCATTTGGCCGGTTGAGGTGTGTATTTATAAGCCCCACTGAGAAAGTAGCCATTGGGGATGAAATCTCGCTTTTCTGCTACTGACCGGACGCTGATCACGTCCTGACCGGACGCGTTCGGTCGTCCCGACCGTTAGAGCTGCGATCAACTGATCGGACGTTGCCAATGTCCGGTCATATGCTACTGGACGCGTCCGGTCACAATCTCGCCGCTCTGGAACCTTTCTGTACTCGATCGGACACTACAGTTCTGCGTCCGGTCGTTTTGCCGCCAGCGTCCGGTCCAGCGTCCGGTCGCTGCTGCTGTTTGAAAGGGTCGAGATGATGGACTAGAGGGGGGTGAATAGTCTTTTCTAAAATTAATCAGCGTCGGCTAACCGAAACAAGTGCAGAATTAGAACTATCGGTCTAGCCAAGACTACACCCCTCTATCTATATTCTCTAGCACCTTCCAAAGATACTAATTAAGCAACAAAGGTGTCGGACTAGCTAGAGCTCTCCTAACCAATTCTAGGAGCAAGGTCACACAAACCTATGCCACTAGTACTTTAAGCAACAAGGGAGCTCCTACACATGCTAGTAAGCAAAAGCACAAAGCCACCTAAGCTCACTAGCAATGCTCAAGTAACAAGGACAACCAATGCCAAATTAGAGAGCACAATTACTTAGCTACATAAACTAAGTAATGTGACTAACAAGGTTACACAAACCAAATTAGCCACACAAGGGAGCTACTTCTATGCTACACAAGCAAGAAGGCAACTAGTAAGCTACACAAGCTAACTAATTACGAGAGCAACTACACAAGCACAATATATGCAAAAGTAATTACAAGCTTGTGTAACGAGGATGCAAACCAACGGAAAGAATAAGGTTGACATGATGATTTTTCTCCTGAGGTTCACGTGTTTGCCAACACACTAGTCCCCGTTGTGTCGACCGCTCACTTGGTGGTTCGGTGGCTAATTGGCATCACCCACCAAGCCCGCACGTCGAGCACCGTAAGAACCTACCCCGGAAGTAAGGGTAGCTCAATGACACGCTTTACTAAAGTTACTCTTCGCGACTCCCGCGGGGTGAGCACAATGCCCCTCACAAGCTCTTCTCCGGAGCGCCGCACAAGCTTCTTATGGGCTTCGACGGAGACCATCACCAAGCCATATAGGAGGTGGCAACCTCTAAGAGTAACAAGCACCACCGGCTTGCAACTCGATCACCTAGTGCCACTCGATGCAACCTTACGATGCAATCGCACTAGAATCGCTCACTCACACAATCGGATGATCACTATCAAGTATATGTGAGATGGAGGGCTCCTAAGCACTCTCAAGTATGGACACAAAGTCCCCCAAGGTGCTCAGCACTAGCCATGGTCGAAGGCCACTTCTATTTATAGCTCCAAGGGCTAAACTAGCCGTTACCCCTTCACTGGGTGTTTTTTGGGTCGACCGGACGCAGCACCGGACGCACCGATTGTGAATACCGGACGTGTCCGGTCGCTATACCGGACGTGTCTGGTAGCTGTCTGACCGCCACGTGTCCTACCGTTGCCTCCAACGGCTCTCTGACAAGACAACCAGACGCTCAGAACGAAACGACCAGACGCTCAGCCACTGTGTCTGGTCAAGTCCAGTAAGCCTCCAGAGCCGACCAGACACGTTTGTTAGAAACTGATCGGACGCTAAGCCTCAGCGTCCGGTCGAGTATAGTAAGCACCCACGAATGACCGGACGCGTCCGGTCACACCAGACCAGATGCTGCCAGCGTCCGATCGACTACACTACCGAACACTGCTTTCTCTGACTCACACCAGATGCGTCCGGTGTGGTGACCGGACGCGTCCGATCGCTGAGTTCGCCGCCAAATACCAGACGTGTCCGGTCACGATACCGGACGCGTCCGGTCACTCTGTAACCAACGTGACTCACTCATTTTCATCACCAACTTCTTCTCCTTTGCAAATGTGCCAACACCACCAAGTGTACACCATCATGTGTATGTGTGTTAGCATTTTCACAATCATTTTTTAAAGGATTAGCCACTCAACTTGCCACGCCACTCGATCCTAGCGACGATGCAAAGTTAGATCACTCGAGTGGCACTAGATGACCGATATGCAAACAAGTTTGCTCCTCTTGATAGTACGGCCATCTATCCTAAACCCGGTCATAAACTTCTCTACACACCTATGACCGGTGAAATGAAATGCCCTAGGTTATACCTTTGCCTTGCGCATTCCATTCCATCTCCTTCAATGTCGATGCAACACATGCACCAACACGATCAACAATGATATGATCCACTTTATATCATCACGTGCTCATATTGGTTCATCGATCTTGACTTCACTTGCTCTTCACCGTTGCCATCGTCCATCGATGCCAAGTCTTGCTCAAGCTTCACCGCCACGCTGGTCCTATCACTCCAAAGCCTTCGACTTGCCCTTCACGCTTGCAACCGGTCCATCAAGCCAAGTCTTGTCTTGATCTTCTCCACCTTGATCACATGACTCAATGTCATATCTTATGTGCATTCAAGCTCCTCCATCATCACATGTGTGAGCTTTGCAACATCTCCAAGCTATTTTCACCTTCATGGCATATATTGCTCACACACATGTACCTGTGGACTAATCACCTATGTATCTCACTATAAACTATAATTAGTCCACCTAGGTTGTCACTCAATTACTAAAACCTACACAAGGACCTTTCAATCTCCCCCTTTTTGGTAATTGATGACAACTCTACAAAGATATAGGAAATTAAGCTCTTTTGGATTCATGTTGCTTGCCCAAGCAATTTTACCATGTGAAAATGATTTTGGACAAGTACCACAAACCCAAGATGGTAGTATTAGCTCCCCCTACATATGTGCTAGAGTGTTTGATTTGAAGGTCGCACATATGCATAGATTAAAATTGTGGGAGAGTAATTACTACCGGATGTTGCTAAGGTGTACAGAGTAAACCTTTGAAGCATGTATCAATCGGAGTTGCACCTTTAAGTTCATCCTTAGCACCATGGTTAGCTAGATATCACTTGGAAATAAAAGCACTAGATACCTTGTGAGATCAACATTAGAAGTAAGGTACTAGCATTATTTTGAAAAGCATACCAAGTGTCTAGCTATTATCCTATGCATGCTAGTTATCAAATCATCATTCAAGTTCTACAACTAGCATACACCACACAAGCATGCATATTGAATTTTAAAGCTTATGCAATCCAAGCAAGCACATGAATATGCACATATCAAATGCAATCAATCAAAGTTCATGAGCTTGCTCCTCCTACTTGTGTGCTTCTCTTGTCCTAAGAATTTTAATCCATCTCTTTTTCTTCAATGTTGCTCCCTCTATGTCCATGTCCATGTCCAATCCTCTTAAGCTTTCATATCTGATCTCTCCCCTTACACAATTTATCTCTTCCCCTTATAAAAGCTTTCATATCTTTGTACAATCTCTCCCCCTTTGTCATTAATTTCCATAAAAGGTGAGTTTCTCATTGATGCAAGGGTATGCATTTTGGGGTAGATGGTTGAGGCTTGAGTCTTGTATTTTTTATGGATATCACTTGATTGTTGGAATGACACCATTTGTAGATACCACTTGTATCTTGTGTAGGGCTTCTTGAGATACCACACTTAGATTCTTTGATCTTATTATCAATTTGTGTGATAACTCCCCTTTGTGATAGCATGGGTCATCCAATTGATACACTTGAGCTCTTGTAGTTGAGGGATGCATTCTTCATTTGATGATCACTTAAAGTTGAGGATCACTTGTGGAACCATTTTCTTGCATGATTGATATTATGTGTAGATGTGATATCACTTGAAAGAATCTTCTAGTATGGAATCACTTGTTGGATTTATCAATAAAAAACATTTCTTGAACATTTGCTATCTTCATGAGTACCACTTATAGGATATCACTTGTGAGTTGATCTAGACATTACTTGTAGATTCTTGATGAAATACTTAAGTCTAGATACCATTTGAAATAAACAAATTAGATATCCATTTGCATTGTTGTCTTGTGCTTGTACTCTTATCATTATCATGAGCTTCTATGATTGACTTGAACTAAATTGATTTACCTAAGCTTCTAAGTTCGATTTGAACCAATGATAAGCTTCTTCACACCTCTTGCAAGGGTAATCTTGCCAATGTTGTACTTGTCACTTGTTAGCAATCCAAATTAGATTAAGTACTTGGGATCATTAGCTCATGAATAAATTCATATACTAACCACTAGATCAAGTAATCATTCAAACAATAGTGGTAGGCTATGAATTTAAACATTTCATTTGTTATGAATGATCCTATGAAGCATGTACTATATGCACTAACCGCATACTAGTAAGGGATGAAATGATCATGCATATTACAATGATACTTTTGCTATGTTGGAGTAGAGGATAGTCACATAGATTCTAATTCATTACTCCAATAGCAATATGAAGTCCAATTATAAGCTTGGTGAAGACCAATAGATACCATGTTGAATTTCATTCTTCACCTATATGAAATGAATACCACTTATGATCAAGTGCACTTCCATATTGTGGTTGACTTGCTTTATCTTTTGATCTTTGCTTGCATGAGAGCATCAATTTGAGAATACCACTTGAAATATCATGACTAGCTCTCTTTTGGATGTTGCTTGCTTTTCTTGATCAACCCTTTTGATTGCTTCAACTAAGCATCTCAAATGTTCCTTGGATCACTACTTCTATATTAGCCTTCCAAGTACCATACTTGGTTTACCTACACATAGGCGGCAAGCCCCTACACTAGGAAGAAGTGACCTCTCTCCAAGAATCATTCTTGATACTCACTTGAAATGACTTGATTGATTGATCCAAGTGATGGACTTAATCTTGATGAGTAACCTTGATTCCTTCTTTAAGCCCTTTTCTTTCTTCTTATTTAAGTTCTTTTCTTTCTACCAAATGATTTCCAATAGTCACTAGAACTTAACCTTCAACTTCATCTTGAGTTTGATCTTGATCTTCTAATTTGAGTACCAAATGTATGCAAAGTACACTCCACAATCAAATAGGCCTTGTACTCTTTGCTTGTCATACTTTTAGATTATCTCAAAACCTAAACTTAGATACCTCAAACACTTGTAAACATGTTTCCAACTTGAGGACCTTTCAATCAAAGTGACTCTTGATCAATCCAACATTTGTCACTTTTCTGAACATATTTTGTACCCTTCAAAGAAATAAGTATATCTCCCAAAGTATAAATCCAAATACCACTAAATTTGGTGGAGGTGTGAAATACTAAGTTATCTAGCAGCTGTAAAAATTTGAGCTTCATTTGACTTCTAGATTGCTACCATATTCCAATTCTTCCACCACTGCTACATGCTAAAAACTGCTGCACTATAGCTGACAAGATCCACTCCAAAACCGAAGTATTTCTTATCCAATTCTTATGAAAATTGTACAGCATCTTATACCATAAGTCTAGAGCATGTACACCAATTTTTATGTCAATCCAATAAGTTTTGATTTCTCAAACATGGCTAAGTTCACAGCTAGCTCAGATTTTGCAATATAGGACTAGATTTCAATAATTGAGCTATACTTCATCAAATATGAATCAAACTTGAAACTAACTTATTTGAATACTTCCTATAAGATATATATCCATTCAAACCTCTTACTAAATGTCATCTTATAAACTTATCTAACACAAATCAATCCAAACTTGACTACTAATTAATTATCTATTCAATCATCTCATAGCAAGCAACATTGTATATTTATCCAATTCAATCAACTCATATGCACCCAAATGAAATGATCAACAAGAGATATACCTTGATTAACTCATGATCATCCAACTAGCAAGCTTTAACTCAAATATTTGCAAGCCATCAAATAATATCCAATGAATCACCAACAACTTGAATTATAGCACTTGTATGTTGATAGCGTTTAGACTCCACTCAATTTGCCATGGCATTGGGATAATGATCATCACTTAGCAATGCTTGGCTCAACTACATGATCAACAAGATGAATATCATTTGAACCAAGCCTCCAATGCCGATGGTACCTACAATCAATCATTCCACTTTTTGATGGTACCCAAACAACTTTAGGGTCCTCTCAAGCTAGGAGCAACTATACTTAGGCGATGCCTTAGTATGAGTAGCAGGGACTGTTTTACAATAGCAACCATAGAGGTATCATCACCATCCTTTCTAAGAATATCATGATCATCAATTGAAATAGGCTTAGAAATTTTACCTAGGAGACATGAATGTGCCATGTGTCCCCTTTCCTGGCATGAGTAGCACTTTCTCTTTGATTGCGCCTTCTCTTCCTTGTTCATGTGGTGCTTCTTATTGCCTTGCCTCTCATGGATTACTTGAGCCTTCTTCTCAAGCTTGATAGGACACTTAGAGGCAAAGTGTCCCATACTTCCACACTTGAAGCACTTGATGTGAGCAAAATCTTTCTTCTCATCTTTATTCTTGCTCATCATCTTGGTATCTTGAGTTTGCATTGGATGCCTTGCCTTTCCATCCCTTCTTGTTTTCTTCTTCTTTATCATCAAGTCATCACCATCTTCATGGTTGATCTTGATTTGAACTTGTGGTGTCTTCTCTTACTCAACTTGTGGCTTTGGTTGAGGCTTCACTTGTTGCTTCACCAATTGCTTGGTTGGGCACATTGAGGTAAGATGACCCCAAGTACGGCACTTGAAGCACTTGACATGCTTGAGCCTCTCATCTTCTTTCTTCAACTTGAGCTTTTCTTCATTGGGGACAACCATTTGCAAGATGTCCCA
Source organism: Miscanthus floridulus (assembly GCF_019320115.1). Lineage (NCBI taxonomy): Eukaryota > Viridiplantae > Streptophyta > Magnoliopsida > Poales > Poaceae > Miscanthus > Miscanthus floridulus. The sequence goes on along the minus strand of NC_089583.1, from coordinate 108,719,928 downwards.
CTTCATAGGCACTTGAAGCACATGAAATGAGAGAGCTTCTCTTATTCTTACTTCTTCATTTCTCTTTCATATCTTCTCTTGCCCCATCTTTTGCCCTTGATCTTGCTCTTGTTGAAGCCAATGCCACTTGTGTCATTGTGGCTTTCTTGATGATTGACTTTGCTAGTCTTGAAGCCGACTCCTACTCTTGTCACCAAAGTTTCTTTGAGTCTTCAACATATGCTCAAAGGTGACTTGAAAGTTGTAGCACGTCTCTAACTTGTTGCTCAATTTCTTCACTTGTTCATTTAGCTCATTGTTCTCCTTCAAAAGGTTAGTCTCATAAGATATAGAAGTAGAACAAGCATCTATATGTGAAGAGCATGGCATATCTAATAAATCATCACAAGAGGTGGATACATGCTTCTTGCCTACATCACAAGGGTTAGCAATAATATGTGATTGATCAATTGACCCATGTGATGAACTCTCATTATTTTTAAGTTTCTTGGTAAACATTTTAATGAGAGAAGCATGTTGTTCTAATAATTCATCATGAGATGCAAGTAGTGTCTCATGATTCAATTTTAGCTCATCAAGTGAAGATTTATAAGCATTATGTAATTTCTTATGTTCTTCACAAGAGTTCTTTACAAATGAGTTTTTATTTTCTAATTTCAATGTTTTAGATTTCTCATTTTCTAAAGACATGGTCATGCTAGCAAGTCTACCAACAAGCTCATCATATGAATCAACATGATCAACCATATTATCATTTGTTACCTTGGTGTCACCTTGTAACATGAAGCAATGTAGTGATGTAGTTGGGGAGCTTGTAGTAGCATCTTCATCATGGCTTGAGCATGAACCATCATCACCATCAAGTGTGCATAGGGTAGCATCATCACTTGCAACACTTGTGGCATCAACATCAACCTTGTCAAGTGAACTTGTAGTAGATCGATCATCATCATCACTTGACCATGAGGTAGAGCAATCTTCCACAATCACCAAATTGTGGTTATGCTCAACACACTCATGCACCTCCTTCTTGGGCTCATCCTCCTTCTTGAATTTGCCATCATCCCATGTGGAGGAATCATCGAAGGTTTCCTTGATGGAATCCCATATCTCATGAGCGGTTCCCTTGATGTTTACTTGTTTCATCAAATCAAAGCATAAAGTATCCATTAGAAAACAATAAGCATGTGCATCAAATTCATAGAGAACTCTTTGAGCTTTGGTGAGATTTCTATGGTCCAAGACATGGATGAGACCACTTGTGATAACCCACCAAAATTTAGGTCCCTTTGCACGAAAATGATCAAGCATGTGATTTTTCCAAAGTGCAAAGTTTGTGCCATAAAAAATGTGTGCCTCATAAACATCTAGCCCATTAGACACCATCCTCTCGGGTTAGTGAAGACCACAAATGAGAGACCGGGCTCTGATACCAATTGAAAGGGTCGAGATGGCGGACTAGAGGGGGGTGAATAGTCTTTTCTAAAATTAATCGCGTCAGCTAACCGAAACAAGTGCGGAATTAGAACTATCGGTCTAGTCAAGACTACACCCCTCTATCTATATTCTCTAGCACCTTTCAAAGATACTAATTAAGCAACAAAGGTGCCGGACTAGCTAGAGCTCTCCTAACCAATTCTATGAGCAAGGTCACACAAACCTATGCCACTAGTACTTTAAGCAACAAGGGAGCTCCTACATATGCTAGTAAGCAAAAGCACAAAGCCACCTAAGCTCACTGGTAATGCTCAATAACAAGGCAACCAATGCCAAATTAGAGAGCACAATTACTTAGCTACACAAACTAAGTAATGTGACTAACAAGGTTACACAAACCAAATTAGCCACACAAGGGAGCTACTTCTATGCTACACAAACAAGAAGGTAACTAGTAAGCTACACAAGCTAACTAATTACGAGAGCAACTACACAAGCACAATATATGCAAAAGTAATTACAAGCTTGTGTAACGAGGATGCAAACCAACGGGAAGAACAAGGTTGACACAATGATTTTTCTCCTGAGGTTCACGTGTTTGCCAATACGCTAGTCCCTGTTGTGTCGACCGCTCACTTAGTGATTTGGTGGCTAATTGGCATCACCCGCCAAGCCTGCACGTCGGGCGCCACAAGAACCTACCCTAGAAGTGAGGGTAGCTCAATGACACGCTTTACTAAAGTTGCTCTTCGCGACTCCCGCGGGGCGAGCACAATGCCCCTCACAAGCTTTTCTCTGTAGCGCCGCACAAGCTTCTTGTGGGCTTCGACGAAGACCACCACCAAGCCATCTAGGAGGTGGCAACCTCCAAGAGTAACAAGCACCATTGGCTTACAACTCGATCATCTAGTGCCACTCGATGCAACCTCACGATGCAATCACACTAGAATCTCTCACTCACACAATTGGATGATCACTATCAAGTATGTGTGAGATGGAGGGCTCCTAAGCACTCTCAAGCATGGACACAAAGTCCCCTAAGGTGCTCAGCACCAGCCATGGCCGAAGGCCACTTTTATTTATAGCCCCAAGGGCTAAACTAGCCGTTACCCCTTCACTGGGTGTTTTTTGGGTCGACCGGACGCTACACCGGACGCATAGATCGTGAATACCGGACGTGTCCGGTTGCTATACCGGACGTGTTCGGTAGCTGTCTGACCGCCATGTATCCTACCGTTGCCTCCAACGGCTCTCTGACAAGATGACTAGATGCTCAACACAAAACGACTAGACGCTCAGCCGCTGTGTCCGGTCGAGTCTAGTAAGCCTCCAGGGCCGACCGAACACGTCTGTTAGAAACTGACCGGACGCTGAGCCTCAGCGTCCGGTTGAGTACAGTAAGCACCCACAGACGACCGGACACGTCCGATCACACCGGACCAGACGCTGCCAGCGTTCGATCGACTGCACTGCCGAACACTGCTTTCTCTGACTCACACCGGACATGTCCGGTGTGGCGACCGGACGTGTCCGATCGCTGAGTATGCCGCCAAATACCGGACGTGTTCGATCACCATACCGGACGCGTCTGGTCACTCTGTAACCAACGCGACTCACTTGTTTTCATCACCAACTTCTTCTCCTTTGCAAATGTGCCAACACCACCAAGTGTACACCATCATGTGTATGTGTGTTAGCATTTTCACAATCATTTTTCAAAGGATTAGCCACTCGACTTACCACGCCACTCGATCCTAGCGACGATGCAAAGTTAGATCACTCGAGTGGCACTAGATGACCGATATGCAAACAAGTTTATCCCTCTTGATAGTACAGCCATCTATCCTAAACCTGATCATAAACTTCTCTACACACCTATGACCGGTGAAATGAAATGCCCTAGGTTATACCTTTGCCTTGCACATTTCATTCCATCTCCTTCAATGTCGATGCAACACATGCACTAACACGATCAACAATGATATGATCCACTTCATATCATCACGTGATCATATTGGTTCATCGATCTTGACTTCACTTGCTCTTCACCGTTGCCATCGTCCATCGGCGCCAAGTCTTGCTTAAGCTTCACCGCCACGCGGTCCATCACTCCAAAGCCTTATACTTGCCCTTCACGCTTGCAACCGATCCATCAAGCCAAGTCTTGTCTTGATCTTCTCTACCTTGATCACATGACTCAATGTCATGTCTCATGTGCATTCAAGCTCCGTCATCATCACATGTGTGAGCTTTGCAACATCTCCAAGCTAATTTTACCTTCATGGCATATGTTGCTCACACACATGTACCTGTAGACTAATCACCTATGTATCTCACATAAACACAATTAGTCCACCTAGGTTGTCACTCAATTACCAAAACCACACAAGGACCTTTCACTGTTGCCGAGCCTCCTGATCGGAGCGTCCGGTCGCTTTTCGCCAGCATCCGGTCACCTTTGTGAGCTTGTTTCTTTGTGATCTTGCGTACAGCTTGGTTCCTATCTTCATGCTTGGACTTTGCTTGATATCTTGGGTCTTCTCTTGTGCTCCTAGGGTCTTGCTTATGGTGTTGATCATTGGATCATCACGTTGCCTTCGTCTAAGTCATGTCTTGCACCCTATTGAACTACAAAACAATCACTTGCAAATTCATTAGTCCAACTTGGTTGTGTTGGTCATCAAACACCAAAATCCAAAGTAAATGGGCCTAGGGTCCATTTTCCTTACAATCTTCTCCTTTTTAGTGATTAATGACAACACGACCAAAGCAAGCAAATAATAGAATTTTGAAATTTAAAACACTACCTACTTGCTAGGATGCAATGCAAGGGGCAAGGTTATATGATGCTAAAAGATACTATTTGTAAAACTAAAGGATACCACATAAAAACTTATCTTGCCCTTGCAAATGTCCCCATGTGGCATTATGGATTTAAGCCTTGCTTTCTATAAATTCTCCCCATTACATAGACTAATCCATAATCCACTATCCTCCCTTTCTCGGACTATTACCACTTGTAGACCATTACAACTTGTAAATTATTATGATCTAGCTTTTGGTCCTCTAAATTCTCCCCCTTTGGAATTAAATACCAAAAAGGAAGACATTAGTAGCACAAGGGAGGGTCAAACTTTGTGATCCTTTGTATGTAGGTGGAATAGGTCATAAAATTTGACTCTCACATTATATAGGTTAAGCTCCCCCTAAATATATGCATACATATGGTAGAAGACAAAGCATATGCATAATTGGCAAATTATTGCTCAAGGGAATTTAATCTATATAATGCATGGAGAAACATATAAATATCAAAATGAAATCAACATGATGATATCGGTTTAGAAATACCACATGTGGAAACCAATTTGATTTCTACCACTTGCAATAGGTGGTGGATATTTGAAGTATGATGCTTAACTCTAGGACTCTATTTTTCTTGTATTGAGACTACTACACACATGATAAGCTTGAAAATGTGTTAGTCTCAAAGCATCCAACTTGTAGAGTAACCTCCCCCTAAATTTGTGCACACAAGTATAGAATACTTGTAGGAAACATGCACATTGATTTTAGAATTAAAAAATACCACTTGAAAGATGACATCAAATAAATATGAGAGTCATTTTCGAAGGCGATATTCGGGAGAAATTATCTACAATTTGGACTTTGGCACATATTAGATGAATAATCGAAAGACAAGCTATGTGTCGTGCTCCTAAACAATTTTAAACCATGTAGGATTGCTCCAAGGGATAAGAGTGAAACCGAGCAAGCCTACCATAAGATATACCTAGTGTATGCATGACAAAAGATATAAGCATGCAAATGCAAACCTAGGCATGAAGAGTAACTAGATGCTTAAAGATGTCACTTGTAGGAGATTAAAACTAGTACCACTTGAAGCAAATTGAACCTAGTTACCTAACATGGGAAGGGGAATTTGGGTCCATAGTATTCACTAACCCACTTGGCAATGATTTTGTCCATTATGATGCACCCCATGAAATACATCCATACTTTGCCAAGTCTCCAAATTCCCCGAAGTCCATCGGACTTCTCACTTCCCTTTTGGGATCCAAACATTCTTGGTGCTCTTCATGTTGGAAATGATTTCCTTTGGCATCCAAAAGCATTTGACCCCATTGTTGGCTTGCTTGTTCACCTTGATGACCATCACCTTGTCATTTTTCTTCTTCTTTAACAAGTATGGTGTGGAGGCCTTCTTGTCCACCTTATTGGTGTAGGTGTTGGAGAGCTTGCTTGTTTGCTTCTCTTTCTTCTTTGCTCCTCCCCCATTCTTCACCTTGCATTCATAGTGAAAGCATCTAGGCCTCTAGTTGGGTTTCGGTGATTAATGATAATACATGATTACTGTGACTAACGTGTGTTTTGCAGAGGCAATTAAGTTAGGTCACGGTAATGAAGATCGATTGGGCTATCATGGTGGTCATGCCCCTACGATGGAAATCATTTTGGTTTTCAAAGGATGGATGACAAGGTTAAGGATGGACTAGTTCTAAGTGTCATTTGGTGTTGATAAGATACTTAGAGTAGTTTAGGACTTTGTTTTTCCTTTGGCCATACTATTAAGGGAGGTATGGATGGGTAGCTTGACTTAGGTGAGTCTAGTGAGTTAGGTGTGGTGTACACTTGCTAAATCTAGCACTAGGTAGCTCCTAAAAAGCCCTTAGATCCATTGGAGCAAACTTCATTCACGTATGATCGAGAGTTGAAAGTGAATGGAGGGTCAAATGCTAACCGGATGTTGGTTCCGAAGTGACTGGACGCTGGCGCAGAGTCCGGTCAGTTCATTTGATCAAGGTGATTTTGTCTGGTGCGATCGGACGCTGAGAGGTGAGTGACCAGACACTGAGCCCCAACGTCCGGTCAACTCCAGTAAGGTTCTAGAGAGGGAAAATCGTGACCGGACGCGTCCGGTCAGTGCTGCGTCCGGTCACAACTTAAACATTGGAGTTCGAGGAGAACTAACCGGAGCGTCTGGTCACCCCGCAGAGGCACATAATGGTTCGTTTTAAATACGGGTTGAAGGGACCATGACGCCTAAGAGGGGGGGGTGAATTAGGCAACTTAAAAAATCTAACTCTAAACTATGGCCTCTTTTTCAACCTCTAGCAAAACCTATGCAAAAGATAATCTATCTAGATGTGCAACTACGGTTTTGCTAGTGTGTTGTTATCTCTACTGCAAATGATAATAATATGATCAGTATAAATGCGGAAGCTTAAAGAGCAAGGTAGAGATATGCAAACTCCCATCGACGACTTCGGTATTTTTACCAAGGTATCGAGAAGCGCGCAAGCTTCCCCCTAGTCCTTGTTGGAGCCCCTCGCAAGGGCCAAGCTCCCAGTTGGGTAACTCCGTGGATAGCCTCGGGCCTTCCCCACATGCAAGTGGGTCTCCGATGTGCCTCTCGGCAAGCCTCTCCCAGATGCTTCCCGCCGTCTTCACTATCAAGCTTCCGGCCGAAACGCCGTGGGCCTTGTTCCCTCCAGTACACGGTGGCGGCCACACCATAAACGCGGTTGGTGTGATCTCGCAAGACTTTAAGCCCCTCTGATGTACAACACTTGTGCTCGCAAGCATGGGGTGGCAAGAGGTATATAAACCTCACTAAACACTAGGCAAACACCTAGAGCAAGCGCATAAGCGGTGGTCTAATCAACCTAAGCACTTCGCAAAGCACTTATGCTAATCACCTAATAAAACACTAAGCACTATGCAAGTGGAGATCACTAAAATGGTGTATCAACACCCTTGGTATGTTTCCTCAGCTCCAGACTACTCAAATGGCCAGTTGGGGGTTGTATTTATAAGCCCCACTGAGAAAGTAGCTGTTGGAGTCGAATTCCCATGAAACTGCTACTAACCGGACGCTGAATCGTCCTGACCAGACGCGTCCGGTCGTCCTGACCGTTGAGCCGGCAATATGCTGATCGGACGCTGGCTAGCATCTGGTCGCCTACCACCGAACACGTCCGGTCGTAGATGTGCCGCTCTGGAACCTTACTGTAATCGATTGGACGCTGCTGGTTGCCGCCAGCGTCTGGTCCTTGCGTCCGGTCGCCTATCTGCCGAGCCACCGGTCCAGCGTTTGGTCGCGCTTCCAGCATCCGGTCCTTGCGTCCGGTCACATCTGCAAGCTCGTTTCTTCATGATCTTGCGTACGGCTTGGTTTCTATCTTCATGCTTGGACTTTGCTTGATATCTTGAGTATTTTCTTGTGCTCCTAAGGTCTTTCTTAAGGTGTTTATCATCGGATCATCATGTCGCCTTCATCCGAGTCATGTCTTGAATCTTGTTGGACTACAAAACAAACACTTGCAAATTTATTAGTCCAATTTGGTTGTGTTGGTCATCAAATACCAAAATCCAAAGTAAATGGGCTTAGGGTCCATTTTCCTTACACGGGTGTATAAATACTTCCTCCAATCGTGTGTGGGGGTACTTTTGCTCATTCCAACAGTTGAGAAACACCCTTAAGAGTGCTAAGAAGAGCAAGGTCCTAGTGAGGTGATTGAGATTTGAGAATCCCAAAAAGAGCCCTCATTAGTGAAAGCAAGAGTAGCAAAGTGTGCATCCACCCTTCTCATTAGGCTCGTCGTGGTCAAGTGAGAGTTCATGCTTGTTACTCTTGGTGATCGCCATCACCTAGACGGCTTGATGGTGATTGGGAGTTTGGTGATCATCCGGCGGAGCTTGTGGATGACCCAACTCGAGTTGTGAGCGGTTATGGGTGATTCACCATGATGGAGTGTCAAAGAATCAACCCGTAGAGAGCACTTGATCCTTGTGTGGATCAAGGGGGAGCTACACCCTTACACGGGTGCTCCAATGAGGACTAGTGGGGAGTGTCAACTCTTTGATACATCGGCAAAACATCGTCGTGTTCCTCCTCTCTTTACTTTAAATATTTACTTTGAGCAATTCAATTCTTGTCATTTACATTCATAGAATTACCATGCTAGAGTAGGATTGGAACATAGGCTGCTAAACTTTTGTGCGGTAGATCAATAGAAACACTTTCTAGGTACAAGGAGTTAATTAGGCTAACCGTAGGGTTTAATTATTGTAAAAAATTTTAGAATTAGCCCAATTCACCCCTCTCTTGGACATCTTGATCCTTTCAATTGGTATCAGAGCCTCGTGCTCACGTATTTAGGCTTAACCGCCTAGAGAAAGATGTCTCATGGGGATGGTCCTCCTCCTATTTTTGAGGGGGATGATTTTCCATATTGGAAAATTCGCATGGAGGCGTATTTAGAAGCTCTAGATGTTGGAATACTTAGAGCCACCTCACAAGGCTTCCTAAAATCTCGGGATGCTACACACCTACAAGGCGATGAGGTGAATTACAAGAAATGGAATGCAAAGGCTCAAAACACTATCTTTAGAGGCCTTTGCAAAGATGTGTTTAACCAGGTGAGGAACCACAAGGACGCCCATGCACTATGGTTGGATATTTGTGCACTCCATGAGGGAACTAAGAGTGAGCATGAGAAACATGAGGAATGCTATCATCTTGTCATGAAAAAGCTAAATTCATTTGAGATGCTTCCTAAAGAGAGTGCTAATGAAATGTACTCACGCTTGAATGTTCTTGTAGAGGAAGTCAATGGGCTTAGACTTACTCAAATGCAACCATCTGATGTTGTAAGAAAAATCTTGAGTGTCATTCCCATTGACAAATATAAGCATATTGTGACCGTGCTTCATCAAGGTGATCTTTCCACCACTACACCAACATAAATCTTGGGAAAGATCAATGCTCATGAGATGTACATGCACATCACACCACAAGATGGCTCATCCTCTAACAAGAAGAAAAATAAGGACTTAGCATTCAAAGCTAGCCAAGAGAAGGGCAAAGCAAGACTTGAGTATGAGAGCTCAAGTGATGATGAAGTTGATAATGCTAGTCTTGCTCTCATGGTGAGAAGAACCGCTAAGATGCTAAAAAAGCTTAACAAGAGTGGCATCAAGTTTGATGGCAAGAAAAAGAAGTTCTTCACTAGCTCTAGAAGGAAGCCAATCTCAAAGATGGATTGCTACAATTGTGGAGAATTTGGTCATCTAGCACACCAATGCATAAAGCCCAAGAAAGACAAGTACAAGGGCAAGAGAGATGATTCAAGTAATGAGAAGAAGAAGAACAAGCCATACAAGAAGAAAGATGGCAAGAAGAAGGACTTCCATAAGAAGAAGAAGAATGGGAAGACCTACATCATCAGTGATTGGCTCACGAACATTGATTCATCAAGTTGCTCATTTTATGATGATAGTGATAATGAGAAGGTGGCCGCCATTGTGATTGACTCTTCATCATCTTCACCAACACCACCGCTATCATCCTCTACACACCTATGCCTTATGGCCAAGGGTGAACGAAAGGTATCAAATGATGATGATAGTGGTAGTGATGATCATGCTAACAATGATGATTGTGATAGTGATAGTGATGATGATGAATTTGAATCATCTTCATATAATAAACTTGTCAAATTGCTAAACAAATATACTAGGATCATTAGAAAGACTAGAGCTAAGAATGACAAGCTAGAAGCTAAGAATGATTCTCTTTTAGCTAAATGTGATGTAGCCAAAAAGGCTAGTGTTGAGCTTAGAGAAGCAAATGATGCTATATCATCCAAACTCAAGGAGCTTAAATCTTCTAAGAAAGAGCTTAAAGATAAACATGATAAACTTGAGAGGATCCACAATGAGTTCATCACTAGCCATAACATGCTAAAAGAAGAATATATTACTCTTAAGATCAATCATGATAATCTTATCATTGCTCAAGAATATTTATCCAATGAGCCACATGATGCTACTAACAATATTGTTAAGATTGATATAGCTACATCATGTGATGATTTGATCATTGAGAGCATTGAGCAAAGTTCTAGTAGCAAGGGCAAGCAAGTGGTTGAGACCGATAGTTATGATGAGTATGTCAAGCTCAAGAATGACAATAAAAAGCTCAAGAAAGATTTTAAAGAGATCAAAAGCCACAACACTATTGTGCTAGAAACTCTTGATCATGATGGTGATTTGATTCTTGAGAATAAGAAGCTCAAAGAAGAAAACAAGAAGCTCAAGGAAGAGAAAAATAATGATGCACTCAAGGAAGAGAACGAAAAGCTCAAGTTGGAGAAAGAGCATCTCAAGATTGGATTGAGCAAGTTCACAAGAGGCAAGCACCTTCAAAGTGAGCTACTAATGAACACCATCATGAAGATGGATAGAAGTGGCATTGGGTACTTGGCAAACCAAGAGAAGAAGGCTCAAGCTCAACAACAACACAAGTCAAAGCCAAAGCCAAAGAGATGTTTTGAATATAGATAAGAAGGCCACTTTGCCCATGAGTGCCAAACTCCACCACCACAACCATTGCCCAAGCATGCTACACCTTTTGCTTTCAATGCTTATTACATGCTTAGAAATGATTTTAGTGGAAAGATGAAAGTCATGTTCTTAGGACCTCCCAATAAGAATATGCCTAAGAAAATTTGGGTAGCAAAGTCACTTGTTGAGAAGGTGAAGAGCCCTCAATAAGTTTAGGTTCCTAAAGCTTGATCTCTTGTGTGTAGGTGAACTATAAGACCGATGGAAGTCATTGGGTTATTGATAGTGATTGCACACAATATATGACCGGTGATCCTGGTATGTTTACCTCACTAGATGAAGAAGTAGATGGACAAGAAAGAATCACATTTGGAGATAATTCAAAGGGCAAGGTTAAAGGATTGGACAAAGTGGCAATATCAAATGATCATTCTATCTCAAATGTGCTATATATTGCTTCATTGAGCTTCAACTTGCTATCCGTTGGACAATTGTGTGATCTTGACTTCCAATGCTTGTTTACCGAGAAGAAAATTGTTGTATCTAAGAAGGATGATGATCAAGTGATATTTAAAAGATTTAGATACAACAACCTATATCTAGTGGACTTTACCTCCGAAGATGCTAATTTGAAGACTTGCCTATTCACCAAAACAACACTTGGGTGGCTATGACATAGAAGACTTGCTCATGTTGGGATGAGCTCACTCAAGAAGCTAATGAAGAATGATTTGGTGAGAGGGTTGAAGGATGTGAAGTTTGAGAAGGACAAGCTTTGTAGTGCATGTCAAGCCGGCAAGCAAGTTGCAAATACTCATCCAACAAAAGCTTTTATGTCAACCATAAGAGTGCTAGAACTCCTTCACATGGACTTATTTGGACTAACAACATACAAGAGTTTGGGAGGAAATCTTTATTGTCTTGTGATTGTTGATGACTATTCAAGATATACATGGGTATTATTTCTTCATGACAATTCTGAAGTTGCATCATGCTTCAAAAAGTTTGCCAAGAGAGTACAAAATGAGTTTGAAGTGAAGCTCAAAAAGATTATAAGTGACAACAGTAAAGACTTTGACAACACAAACATAGAAGCCTATTGTGATGAAGTTGAGATCTAGCATGAGGTCTCCGCAACATATACTCCTCAACAAAATGGTGTAGTTGAGAGAAAGAACTGGACATTGATCACTCTTGCAAGAACAATGCTTGATGAGTACAACACTCCCAAAGCTCTATGGGCGGAAGCTATCAACACCGCTTGCTATGCATCCAACCGCCTATTCCTTCAAAAGTTTCTTAGCAAGACACCTTATGAGTTACTCAATGGGAAGAAGTCAGACGTCTCCTTCTTTAGGGTGTTTGGTTGCAAATGCTACATCTACAAGAAGCGGCAATACCTAGGGAAGTTCCAAAGACATTGTGATATTGGTTTTCTTGTTGGTTACTCATCAAAGTCCAAAGCATATGGAGTATTTAATCATGCCACCGGCTTGGTTTAAGAAACATATAATGTGGAATTTGATGAATCTAACGGCTCCCAAGAAGCACATAAGAATCTTGATGATGTAGATGATGAACCATTGAGGGAGGCCATGAAGAATATTCCGGTTGGAGACATCAAGCCTAATGATGATGAAGATGATGTACAAGTGATCAATCCATCTTTTTCATCAAATGTGCCATAAGATGGTAAAAAAGATGGGAGAGTAGAAAATGAAGATACTCATGTCTCTCATGAGCAAATGGTGACACAAGCACAAGATGTTGATGCTCCACATCCTCCCTCTCAAGTGGTTGATAGAAGAAATTCACCTCTACTACAAGCTCATCCACAAGATCTCAACATAGGGAGTCCATCAAAGGGAGTAATAACTCGATCTCAAAAGCTTGCTTTATTTATTGAACATCACTCTTTTTTCTCTTACTTTGAGCCTACTAAGGTAGAAGAAGCTCTTCAAGATCCGAATTAGATAAATGCCATGCATGAAGAGTTGAACAACTTCACCCGTAATGAAGTTTGGACTCTTGAAAAGCGATCAAAAGGTGCAAGAGTTATTGGAACAAAGTGGGTGTTCTGCAACAAACAAGATGATCAAGGTGTTGTTGTGAGGAACAAGGCAAGACTAGTTGTAAAGGGGTTCTCTCAAGTTGAAGGTTTAGATTTTGAAGAGACATTTACATCGGTTGCAAGACTAGAAGCCATTCGTATCCTCCTTGCATATGCATCACATCATGAAATGAAACTATATCAAATGGATGTGAAAAGTACATTTTTAAATGACCTTATTAATAACCTAGTCTATATTGATCAACCTCTTGGGTTTTAAGACCCTAGATATCCTAATCATGTTTATAGGTTGTCCAATGCGCTATATGGGCTTAAGCAAGCCCCAAGAGCTTGGTATGAGCGCCTTTGGGATTTCCTCATTGAGAAGGGCTTCACATTGGGAAGGTCGGCACCACACTATTCACCAAGAAGCTTGATGGATATATCTTTATTTGTCAAGTGTATGTTGATGATATCATCTTTGGATCATCAAATAAAAATTCTTGCAAAGAGTTTGGTGAATTGATGTCGAAGGAGTTTGAGATGTTAATAATTGGAGAGCTTACATTCTTTCTTGGTTTTTAAGTCAAACAAATGAGAGAATGGATTTTCATCTCTCAAGAGAAATATACAAATGATCTTCTCAAGAGATTCAAGATGGATGAATGTAAGCCAATCAAGACACCAATACCAACTAACGGACATCTCGACCTAAATGAGGGAGGTAACACGGTTGATCAAACTCTCTACTGCTCTATGATTGGTAGCTTGTTATATCCACCGGTGAAGTATCTTACCCTTGCTCAAATGTGCCAACCACCAAGTGTATCACTTTGTGCACATGTGTTAGCATATTTTCACAAACATTTTCAAGGGTGTTAGTACTCCACTAGATCCTAAATGCATATGCAATGAGTTAGAGCATCTAGTGGCACTTTGACAACCGCATTTCGATACTAGTTTTACCCCTCTTAATAGTACGGCTATTGATCCTAAATATGATCACACTCACTAAGTGTCTCGATCACCAAAACAAAATGACTCCTACCATTTATACCTTTGCCTTGAGCCTTTTGTTCTTCTCTTTCTTCTTTTCAATTCCAAGCACTTGATCATCACCATGACATCGCCATCTTCATGTCATGATCTTCATTTGCTTCACCACTTGGAATGTGCTACCTATCTCATGATCACTTGATAAACTAGGTTAACACATAGGGTTCCATCAATTCACCAAAACCAAACTAGAGCTTTTAGAGGTGTTGATCATCGGCTCATTACGTCGCCTTCGTCCAAGTCACATCTTGCACTCTATTGAACTATAAAACAATTACTTGCAAATTCATTAGTCCAATTTGGAGCCCTATCCACGTTGCTCCAAATTCCCCTGACCGTTCGATCCACCGTTCGACGGTCCAGATTTCCTGAATTGGATCTCGCCTCTCGTGAATCTCTTCGCCTTCCCCGACTTTTACTCCGCTTCTTCCGCTTCTTGTCCGAATCCGAAGGAACAAATATATACTATGGCTCCAACTTCTCCTTCTAGATTCTTCCCTCCTCCCTCTCTCTCCCCATCGGTCTCTCTCCGTCTCGACACGACCAGGGACACCGGCCGCGACCGGGGCGCAGCGGCGGCTGCCCTCCTCCTCCTTCGCCTCCGCCCTCCCTCGTCTGCCTCTCACCTCTGTTTCTCGCTCCCCTTCCTCTCTCTCTCTCTCTCTCTCCCCCCCCCCCTTGCCTCCCAATGCGGTGGCGGGCGCGATGCGGTGGCAGGTGCCATGCGACGACGCCCCTACGGGCGGTACGCTGGCATGGGAGGGGCTCGGCGGCCCCCCTTCCTTTCCCCCATCCTCCGTGCGGCCTCCTCAACACCTCCTCCCACTGGAGAGCTTATGCTCCTTTGCTCGACAAAACCCTAGGTGCCTATGCGGCGGCGGCTGCGGTGGTGAAGCTCGGCGACTAGATTTGATGGTGACTCACCCTGTTTGTCTCCTCCTTCATCCCATGGCTCCTCCCCTAGATCCTCTTTCCCTCGTGTTTTTTTGGAGCGGCAGATCCTCACAATAATTTCTATGGCATAATTTCTATGGCAATTGAGAACTGTAGGTTCTAAAGCTTTTGCTGATTTTATTAACTTCAATATTTTTTTCTATTACCTCAATTGAAGTCTGTTGCTGTGTTCAAAACAATATCTCTAGGTTAGCAACAATGGTTACATGTACAATATTGGTTTATTACTGTGCATTAATTCGTCATCTCGTTGGAATGGATTGTGTCCATTCATTCAAAGAGCAGCAAGGCCAGTGCCTTTTATATGCCATTTTTCCCTGTGTGATTTATGACAGTGAATGGTTAGTGCATATGTTCATGTGCTTGATTCCTGTTTAACTGAAAATAATGAGTTTCCACGAAGATTGATGCTCTATTTTAAATGTTACGCCAGTTTTATCTCTATGGATTTTTAGGGATTCGAGCTGAATCGTCTTGCGAGGACAGCAGCAGTCAGCGCGGCCATCAGCACTACGATGACTTTTGCGAGGAACAGAGCGCTCCGCAACGGGCAGCATCCCGGCATCCCCAGCAGGCAAATAGGCAGAGTCTCAAACTCAAAGAGTCCGAACTGTCTTTAAAATAAAGAAGAATCAAACTAGCGAGATGCTGTTATTTAATTATTTTAAAGATCCAGATGAGACTGCAATCAGAGACCAAGTAAATGCTTGGTCCGTTCGGTGATAAAGAAGAATCAAACCGCTTATGCTGCTACCCTTCTTAACAATTCACCATCCAGGGTGGTTAGAAGAAAAACAGAGACCAAGTAAATGCTTGGTCCGTTCGGTGATTTTTTTACTCCATATGTGTTTAGCTAATATTACCTTTATTTTGCTTTTGTTTTCATTTTGCAAGCTGGGGACTAATAACAAGAGGGATTTCCTTCCTCTATATTGAACTGGAGGTATGGATCTTGAGATTATAAGAAAAATTTACAGATGAATATGATTACAGGAAGCAAGAGCTTTTTTTTAAAGTTCTGCGTATGGTTCAGTGACCCTCAGAAAACTATTCTTTTATCAACAATGCAATACTTGCACCAGTTCAAGCTCAGATAAACCTTTTGTTTATGCGTGCCTTACAGTGCTCAAATTGAAACTATACCTGCATTATTTTTGACTGGAGGAAGGGTCCAAACTATGCTCAACAAAACAGATGGTAAAATCTTGCTGCATCCGTACACTTTGGTTTCACATTATTTTTGACTTGACATGTTTGGTTTTGATTTTTGCCTTTAAGGCCTGTTCGGCTGGCTGGCTGGGCTGGTGCTGGCCAGCCCACTCACGCGGGAACAATGTTTTTCAATTAAAACATTATTTTTCTTTCACAATAATCCAGCCGAAACAGTATTTTGGTTTATTTTTTAGGCCAGCCGAACAGCCTTATTAATTTGCTGTGATTCGCAAGAGCAAATAGGAGGACGTATATCCGATTCCTCAAGGCACAAAATGGTATGGCTGTTGCTATACTGTTTATTTGTCTTCTTCGTCCATCTTCGGGCACCGATTGGCTACTCCAAATTCACAGATAAGTGTCTCGTTTCCAACCCTCAGCACCCTAATTTGCTTTGTTACTTTCTCCTTGGAAATAAAAGTCTTGTGCTCCGATATGTGTATGTGTAGACAGATTATTGTTCTGTCACTATTTGTCACCTGCCTCATGCCCTGCTATAGTATAGCCATTGTGATGTTGTTCAGAATCAAGTTATCAGGTGCCTATTCATTTCGTGTTGTATTCTTATTGTAACACCCAGTGTTAAGCTTGCATTCTTGCACTTGCATTGCATGAGCATAAGCATCCTTCATGCATTTGCATTCATGAGCATGAAATGATACACTGTCTAGTTGTGATTATTTTCATAAGGTGCTTAAATTGCCTTGTGAATGCTTAGTGATCATGCTTGGTAATGCAAGCGGTGTTGTTTGGTCACCAAAACAACTTAGACACACTTAGGATAGAAAATGGAACCAAGTTTATATTAGTGATTTGGTCCAAAAATGTTTCTAAGTGTTGATATGACTAGAAATGTCCTTTATCATGTTGAGTGTTTGACCTATCTTGACTAATTACTTACAGAGCTTGCATGGCAGTGGACCCTAAATAAAGGTTGTAGTTTAGCTCATGTAGAACAAACTTTGTTTAAAGGTCAAGAGCTGAATCAGTGCCTAAGTTAGTCAAATAGAGCTCCCAAAAATCAACTTCACGCTGTTTTGGAACTCCAAAATTTTGGCTGTCATAGCTGATTTCCAGTTTCGAGGTAGCTGACTTTGGAGCATTTTAGTTTAAAAACCATTTGGAATTTCGCCAAACTCCTTAAAGCAAACTTGGAGTACTCATGTAGCTCTACAAAATGGTAAAATTGGTTTACCAAAATGCACCACGGTTTAGGAGTATTAGAGGGATGAAAATCGGGTTTTAGACACCTGCATCAGGCCTGAAACCGGCCTTTGCCACGCACAGACGGGGCCGACCGCGGGCAGGTGAAAGGTCCTAATGGCTAGAGGGGGGGTGAATAGCCTAATAAAATTTCTACAACAACACTTAACAAAGTGGTTAGACAATTATGAGGCGAAGCGAGTGTTGTGCTAGCCTACTTAAAATGTAAGCCACCTACCACAATTCTAGTTTAGATAGTGTCTATTCACACAATAGCAAAGACACTATCCTATGTTAGTGTGCTCTCAAAGACTAACTAAAGAGCCACACTAACCAAGCAAGCAAGCTCTCACAACTAGCTACACTAAAGAGCTTGTCAACTAGTTTGCGGTAAAGTAAAGAGAGTGATTAGGATAGTTATACCGCCGTGTAGATGAAGTACCAATCAATCAAAGAGATGAATAACAATGGAGACCAATCACCTCGAAATCAAAAGGATGAACACAATGATTTTTACCGAGGTTCACTTGCTTGCCGGCAAGCTAGTCCTCGTTGTGGCGATTCACTCACTTGGAGGTTCACGCGCTGATTGGCATCACTCGCCAAACCCTCAATAGGGTGCCGCACAACCAACACAAGCTGAGGATCACACAAGCCACAAGCAATTTACTAGAGTACCTTTTGGCGCTCCGCCGGGGAAAGGTCAAGAACCCCTCACAATCACCACGATCGGAGTCGGAGACAATCACCTCCTCCACTCAACGATCCTTGCTGCTCCAAGCCGTCTAGGTGGCGGCAACCACCAAGAGTAACAAGAGAAATCCGCAGCGAAACACAATCACCAAGTGCCTCTAGATGCAATCACTCAAGCAATGCACTTGGATTCACTCCCAATCTCACTATGATGATGAATCAATGATCTAGATGAGTGGGAGGGCTTTGGCTAAGCTCACAAGTATGCTATGTCAATAGAAATGGCCAAGAGTGCCAGCTTGAGCCGGCCATGGGGATATATATAGAGCCCCAATCAAATAGAGCCGTTATACCCCTTCACTGGGCAAAACGCGTTCTGACCGGACGCTCTGGTCAGACTGACCGGACGCTGGCTCTCAGCGTCCGGTCGCTCGATGTCAGCCACGTGTCCAGACTCAACGGTCATCAGCCTCGACCGGACGCTGCTCCTTCGAACTGACCGGACGCTGAAGCCCCTGCGTCCGGTCGTTTACAGTAAGCTCCCGAGCATGACCGGACACGTCCGATAAAACTGACCGGACGCTGAAACCCCAGCGTCCGGTCGTTTCCAGTAAGCTCCCCGAGGCAAGTTTTTTCGACCGAACGCGTCCGGTCCACCTTGATCGGACACAGCCAGCGTCCGGTGCTCAACCCTAGCCTACTGTGCCGTCTGACAGCTCGACCGGACGCAGCCTTTCAGCGTCCGGTCGCTGAGTGACCCAGCGTCCGGTCAGTAGACCGACGCCAGCATCATTTCGACCAACTCCATTTCAATTCTAACTTCTTCACCCTTGCTCAAATGTGCCAATCACCAAGAATTTTGCATCCGGCGCAATAGAAAATAGACATTTCATTTTCCCGAAAGCGCCGAATCCCGCCTCGCAAGCTCGGCGGGAGGGAGAGAGGGACCCAAACCCATCTCAACCCTGCAAACACCTTGTGCACATGTGTTAGCATATTTTTGCAAATATTATCAAGGGTGTTAGCACTCCACTGGATCCTAAATGCATATGCAATGAGTTAGAGCATCTAGTGGCACTTTGATAACCGCATTCCGATACGAGTTTCACCCCTCTTAATAGTACGGCTATCAAACCTAAATGTGATCACACTCTCTAAGTGTCTTGATCACCAAAACAAAATAGCTCCCATGGTTTATACCTTTGCCTTGAGCTTTTTGTTTTTTCTCTTTCTTCTCTTCAAGTGTAAGCCCTTGATCATCTCCATGCTATCACCATTGTCATGTTATGATCTTCATTTGCTTCTCTACTTGAAGTGTGCTACCTATCTCATGATCACTTGATGAACTAGGTTAGCACTTAGGGTTTCATCAACTCACCAAAACCAAACTAGAGCTTTCAATCTCCCCCTTTTTGGTAATTGATGACAACCCTTATACAAAGATATGAATTGAAATTCAATTGAATCCATGTTGCTTGCCCAAGCATATTTACTATGTGTAAAAGGATATAGACAAGTTTCATGAACCCTAAGTGGTAGCAATTGCTCCCCCTACATATGTGCTACGAGTTTGGATTGAAGCTTGCACATATGCTTAGATAGGAAATGTAGGAGTCAATGTCTACCATATGATGCTAAGGTATAAAAGATGGACCTTTGAAGCGTGATACCAATCGGAGTGCACCAATATACCATCCTTAACATCATGGTTAGCTCAATACTACTTAGAAATATTTGGAAGTGAAATCACTAGATATCCTATGCATGCTAGTTTTCATTTCATCATTCAAACTGACAACTAGCATACACCACACAAGCATAGATATTGAATTTTAAAACTTGTGCCATGCAAGCAAACATATGAAATGCACATTCAAATGCACCATACAAGTTCATGAGCTTGCTCCCCCTACTTGTGTGCTCAATATTTTAGTTGATCCCTTTCCTTTGTTTCTCTCCCCTTATCCCCTTTATCTTTGTTTCTCTCCCCCTTTGTCATCAATGACCACAAAGGTTCTAAATAGAATTACTTGTAGGGTTGAGATTATCAATGTCAATCAATGGGGTGAGGGTTATTTTCCCAAAATTTGGTTCAATTCTAGATTATTTCCCAAAAATATTTAACTCGGTTTGATCCAAGGACAAGCTTCTTCACACCTCTAAATAAGGGTTATCTTGTACCATGTTGAGTTAAACACTTATAGTTCATTTTCTAGATTAAACACTAGGTTTACAAGCCCATAAACATGTCATACGCCATCACTAGATCAAGTCAAGCATAGAAGCAATAGTGATACCATATAGACATCAAAATCATTTGATTTTCATGAATGAGCCTAATAAGATAGAACCATATGCAAGATCGTACTAAGATTGAAAATATGACTAGATGCACTAAACATGTCCTTAGCAAAGATGTATGTTATGCCAATCAACTTTTACCTTAGATTGCTCGAAGGAGAGGCATGTCATATGAGTGGGGGTTGCATCAACACATATTTGAGAAATCCAATATGTTCAACTCATTCCTTAGCTTGCAAAACCTTTTCTCATCCAATGGCTTGGTGAATATATCGGCAAGTTGATCTTTGGTGCTTACACTCTCAATGCAAATGTCCCCTTTTTGTTGGTGATCTCTTATAAAATGATGGCGGACATCAATGTGCTTTGTTCTTGCATGTTGCACCGGATTGTTGGTTAGCTTGATTGCACTCTCATTGTCACATAGCAATGGCACTTTCTTGAACTTGATTCCAAAATCACTCAAAGTGGCCTTCATCCAAAGTACTTGTGCACAACAACTACCGACGGATATGTATTCGGCTTCGGCGGTTGATAATGCAACACTATTTTGTTTCTTTGATGACCATGAAACAAGTGATCTTCCCAACAATTGACATGTGCCCGATGTGCTCTTTCTTTCAACCTTGCATCCCGCATAATCCGAGTCGGAGTAACCAACTAGCTCAAACTTTGCTCCTTTGGGATACCATAAACCAACATTTTGTGTATACTTCAAGTACCTCAATATCCTCTTTGTAGCCTTCAAATGACTTTCTCTTGGTGAGGCTTGAAATCTTGCACACATGCATACACTAAACATGACATCCGGCCTTGATGCGGTCACATAGAGTAGGCTTCCAATCATAGACCGATACAACTTTTGATCCACCATGTTTCCACTTGCATCACTATCCAAGTTGCCATTGGTTCCCATTGGTGTGCTAATGACTTTGCTATCAATCATTCCAAACTTCTTGATCATGTCCTTGATGTACTTGCCTTGACTCACAAATGTACCATTCTTCAATTGCTTGATTTGAAGACCAAGGAAGTAACTCAACTCTCCAATCATGGACATCTCAAACTCATTTGCCATCATATTTCCAAACTCATCACAAAATTCTTGATTGGTTGATCCAAATATGATATCATCAACATATACTTGCAACACAAATAGATCTTTTCCAATCTTCTTGATGAAAAGAGTGGTGTCAACCTTGCCCATGGTGAACCCTTTAGAGAGTAGGAAATCTCTCAATCTCTCATACCATGCTCTAGGTGCTTGCTTCAAGCCATACAATGCCTTCTTCAATTTGTACACATGGTTGGGCTTCTTGTCATCTTCAAAACCGGGAGGTTGCTCAACATATACTTCTTCATTGATGTAGCCATTGAGAAATGCACTCTTAACATCCATTTGATAGAGCTTTATGTTGTGAGCACAAGCATAGGCTAGCAAGATTCTAATTGCTTCCAATCTAGCAACCGGGGCATAAGTTTCTCCAAAGTCAAGACCTTCAACTTGTGTATAGCCTTGTGCTACCAATCTTGCTTTGTTCCTTACTACTATCCCATCTTGATCTTGCTTGTTTCTAAAGACCCATTTGGTACCAATCACATTGTGTCCCTTTGGTCTTTCCACCATTTCCCATACTTGATTTCTTATGAAGTTGTTTAGCTCTTCATGCATAGCATTTACCCAATCAACATCCTTCAATGCTTCATCTATCTTCTTTGGTTCAATGGATGACACAAATGAGAAGTGTTCACAAAATGATGCCAATTTTGATCTTGTTTGTACACCTCTTGAAATATCTCCAATGATTGTATCCAAAGGATGATCTCTTGCAATACTTGTTGGTTGAAGGATTGGAACTTGATTGCTTGCACTTGCTTGATCGTTTGGTTGAGATGATGTACTAGCCATTTGATCTTGATCAATATCATGAGAGTCACTTGCACTAGCTTGATTTGTATCATCTTGCACATTTGAGTTGGAGAGCACTTGCACTTGATCATCTTCATCATCATTCACTTGCCTAGGCCTCAATTCACCAATATCCATGTTCTTCATGGCATTTGAAAGTTGAATGCCTCTAACATCTTCCAAGTTCTCATTCTCTTCTTGTGAACCCTTGGTTTCATCAAATTCAACATCATGAACTTCCTCAAGAGTACCACTATCCAAATTCCAAACTCTATATGCTTTGCTTGTAGTGGAATAACCAAGTAGGAATCCTTCATCACATTTCTTATCAAACTTGCCCAATCTTGTGCCTTTCTTCAAGATATAGCATTTGCAACCAAAGACCCGAAAATATGCAATGTTGGGCTTTCTACCATTCAAGAGCTCATATGGTGTCTTTTCTTTCAATCGGTGACAATAGAGGCGGTTGCTACAATAGCAAGCCGTGTTGATAGCTTCGGCCCAAAAAGATTGACTCACATTATACTCACTAAGCATAGACCTTGCCATATCAATGAGTGTTCTATTCTTTCTCTCAACAAGGCCATTTGATTGAGGTGTGTACTTGGCCGAGAATTGATGTCTAATTCCAAATTCATCACACAACTCATCAATTCTAGTGTTTTTGAACTCACTACCATTGTCACTTCTAACTCTCTTGATGGTTGTTTCAAACTCATTGTGAATGCCTTTGACAAATGATTTGAATATTGCAAATACATCACTTTTGTCCACTAGAAAGAATACCCATGTGTATCTAGTGTAATCATCCACTATCACAAATCCATATTTGTTACCACCAATGCTAGTGTATTGTGTTGGCCCAAACAAATCCATGTGCAATAACTCAAATGCTTTACTAGTGCTCATCATGCTTTTCTTAGGATGGGTGTTTCCAACTTGTTTGCCGGCTTGACAAGAACTACAAAGCTTATCCTTTTCAAACACAACATCTTTCAATCCTTTAACTAAGTCATGCTTAATCAATCTATTCAATTGTTTCATTCCAACATGACCAAGCCTTCTATGCCATAACCAACCCATGCTAGACTTAGTGAACAAGCATG
The DNA here is from genome assembly GCF_019320115.1 of Miscanthus floridulus. Lineage (NCBI taxonomy): Eukaryota > Viridiplantae > Streptophyta > Magnoliopsida > Poales > Poaceae > Miscanthus > Miscanthus floridulus. Next base: position 108,696,638 of record NC_089583.1, on the reverse strand, counting down.
TGGATAATTGAGCTTCACTAGCATTGAAATCAACCAAGTATAGATTCTCATATCTAAAGCCTTTGAAGATCAAGTTAGAGCCATCTACACTTATGATCTCTACATCATCTATTCCAAATATGCATTTGAATCCAAGATCACACAATTGAGCTACGGATAGCAAATTGAAGTTCAAGCTCTCTACTAGCAACACATTGGATATGCTCATGTCATTGGATATAGCAATCTTACCAAGCCCTTTGACCTTGCCTTTGCCATTGTCACCAAATGTGATACTATCATATCCATCATTGCCATTGGTGTTGATTGAGTTGAACATTCTTGCATCACCGGTCATGTGTTGAGTGCACCCACTATCAAGAACCCAATGCCTTCCTCCGGCTTTGTAATTTACCTACAAAAGAAGATCAATTCTTTTTAGGTACCCAAACTTGCTTGGGTCCTTGAAGGTTAGTAACCAAGCTCTTAGGCACCCAAATGGCTTTCTTCTTTGAGCCCATCCATGGTTTGCCAATGAACTTAGCCTTCACACCATTTGTACCCTTAACAAGCATATAGGAAGAATTAAGCTTAATAGAGGATACATTAGCATTTTTGCTTTTGTTGGTGCATTCATGCTCTCTATGACCAACTTGCTTGCAACTAGTGCAAAACCGACCATTGTTCTTCACAAAACTAGTCTTGTGAGGAGCAAAGGCCGCCTTGCCTTTCTTGGGGGTATAGCCCAATCCCTCTTTGTAGAGAGAAGCTCTTTGGCTACCCAAGCACATAAGCAAGCGATCCTCACCACCATAAGCCTTAGCTAGGGTGTGAGTGAGCTTAGTTACCTCCTTCTTGAGGTTCTCATTCTCAACCACTAGTGAGATATCACAAGTGAGACCATCACTACTAGATGAGGTGGAAGTAGTAGTGCTACAAGAAGGGTTAGTGATAGGAACAATGATAGGTGTAGATAATGATTCATCAATTAAATCACAAGTTAAACCTACATTGCAAGTTTCAACATTCTTCTTTTTAGTTTGCTCATTAAGCAAAGAGGAATGAGCTTTTTCAAGCTTCTTGTGAGCCTTGCCAAGCTTTTCATGGGCATCCTCTTGCCTCTCATGAGATGCATTTAGCTCATCAAATGCTTGCTTAAGGGCTTTTATTTCCTTACGCAAGCTTTTGCATTCCCTTCTTGACATGTTAAAGTGTTCTCTAGCATCTTCTAGCATGTCAATTAATTCATCTTTAGTGGGTTCATCATCATCATTATCACTATCACTATCATGTTCATTATCACTTCCATCATCACAAGATTGTACCTTGGTAGCCTTAGCCATGAAGCATGATGGAGAGTCGAAGAGAGAAGGCTTCTCATTGATTGCTATGCTTGCAAGTGCCTTCTTCTTGGTGGTCTTATTGTCATCACTATCATCATCATCACTTGTGGAAGCATCACTATCCCAAGTGACTACATATGAACCACCCTTCTTCTTTTTGAAGGACATCTTGTCCTTCTTATCTTTCTTTTCTTTCCACTCCTTCTTCTTGTTCTTGTTGTCATCATCTTTCTCACTATTATATGGACATTTGCCAATAAGATGATCTTTGCTTCCACAATTGAAGCACCTCCTTGCCTCTTCCTTGCTCTTGGATGAATACTTCTTTCTTCTAGCTCGATAGCCCTTCTTTACCATGAACTTGCCAAACCTCTTGACAAAAAGAGCCATCCTCTCATCATCATCATCATCCCATGAATCATCATCCTCACTTGATGTTTCTTGCTTGGCTTTGCCCTTGGATGATGTGGCCTTGAAAGCCACGCTCTTCTTCTTGTCATCCTTCTTCTCATCTTTCTTTTCTTTCTTTTCTTCCTTCTCATCATCATCTCTATAGGCATCATCGGTCATGATATCTCCCAAGACTTGGTTTGGTGTCATTGTGTTCAAACCACTTCTTACTAGCAAGGTGACCAATATTTTGAATCTTGCAGGCAAACATCTCAAGAACTTATTTGAGAAGTCCTTGTCCTCTATGTTCTCACCGAGTGCCTTGAGATCATTGACAATCACTTCCATCCGGTGGAACATGTCCGGCACACTCTCATCCTCCTTCATCTTGAAGCTTGCAAACTTTTCTTTGAGGATGTATGCCTTTGCACCCTTCACGGCTTGAGTACCCTCAAAAGATTCTTCCAATTTCTTCCAAGCTTCATGAGCCATCTCAATATTTTTTATTTGCTCAAATGTTCTCACATCAATTGCATCATGAATGGCACTTAGAGCAATGTCATTGTTTTGGAGAAGCACTTCTTCGGCGGCGGTGGGATTTTCCGGATCACTAATCTCAATTTTGGTTTCTACCACCTTCCACACCTTTCTATTGATTGACTTGATATGTGTGGCCATCTTTGACTTCCAATAAGAATAATTTGATCCATCAAATTGGGGTGGCTTCTTGGTGTTGTTGATTTGAGCCATTTTAACACCGAAGGTTGTTAAGCCTCAAATAACGGTGACCTCGGCTCTGATACCACTTGAAAGGTCCTAATGGCTAGAGGGGGGGTGAATAGCCTAATAAAATTTCTACAACAACACTTAACAAAGTGGTTAGACAATTATGAGGCGAAGCGAGTGTTGTGCTAGCCTACTTAAAATGTAAGCCACCTACCACAATTCTAGTTTAGATAGTGTCTATTCACACAATAGCAAAGACACTATCCTATGTTAGTGTGCTCTCAAAGACTAACTAAAGAGCCACACTAACCAAGCAAGCAAGCTCTCACAACTAGCTACACTAAAGAGCTTGTCAACTAGTTTGCGGTAAAGTAAAGAGAGTGATTAGGATAGTTATACCGCCGTGTAGATGAAGTACCAATCAATCAAAGAGATGAATAACAATGGAGACCAATCACCTCGAAATCAAAAGGATGAACACAATGATTTTTACCGAGGTTCACTTGCTTGCCGGCAAGCTAGTCCTCGTTGTGGCGATTCACTCACTTGGAGGTTCACGCGCTGATTGGCATCACTCGCCAAACCCTCAATAGGGTGCCGCACAACCAACACAAGCTGAGGATCACACAAGCCACAAGCAATTTACTAGAGTACCTTTTGGCGCTCCGCCGGGGAAAGGTCAAGAACCCCTCACAATCACCACGATCGGAGTCGGAGACAATCACCTCCTCCACTCAACGATCCTTGCTGCTCCAAGCCGTCTAGGTGGCGGCAACCACCAAGAGTAACAAGAGAAATCCGCAGCGAAACACAATCACCAAGTGCCTCTAGATGCAATCACTCAAGCAATGCACTTGGATTCACTCCCAATCTCACTATGATGATGAATCAATGATCTAGATGAGTGGGAGGGCTTTGGCTAAGCTCACAAGTATGCTATGTCAATAGAAATGGCCAAGAGTGCCAGCTTGAGCCGGCCATGGGGATATATATAGAGCCCCAATCAAATAGAGCCGTTATACCCCTTCACTGGGCAAAACGCGTTCTGACCGGACGCTCTGGTCAGACTGACCGGACGCTGGCTCTCAGCGTCCGGTCGCTCGATGTCAGCCACGTGTCCAGACTCAACGGTCATCAGCCTCGACCGGACGCTGCTCCTTCGAACTGACCGGACGCTGAAGCCCCTGCGTCCGGTCGTTTACAGTAAGCTCCCGAGCATGACCGGACACGTCCGATAAAACTGACCGGACGCTGAAACCCCAGCGTCCGGTCGTTTCCAGTAAGCTCCCCGAGGCAAGTTTTTTCGACCGAACGCGTCCGGTCCACCTTGATCGGACACAGCCAGCGTCCGGTGCTCAACCCTAGCCTACTGTGCCGTCTGACAGCTCGACCGGACGCAGCCTTTCAGCGTCCGGTCGCTGAGTGACCCAGCGTCCGGTCAGTAGACCGACGCCAGCATCATTTCGACCAACTCCATTTCAATTCTAACTTCTTCACCCTTGCTCAAATGTGCCAATCACCAAGAATTTTGCATCCGGCGCAATAGAAAATAGACATTTCATTTTCCCGAAAGCGCCGAATCCCGCCTCGCAAGCTCGGCGGGAGGGAGAGAGGGACCCAAACCCATCTCAACCCTGCAAACACCTTGTGCACATGTGTTAGCATATTTTTGCAAATATTATCAAGGGTGTTAGCACTCCACTGGATCCTAAATGCATATGCAATGAGTTAGAGCATCTAGTGGCACTTTGATAACCGCATTCCGATACGAGTTTCACCCCTCTTAATAGTACGGCTATCAAACCTAAATGTGATCACACTCTCTAAGTGTCTTGATCACCAAAACAAAATAGCTCCCATGGTTTATACCTTTGCCTTGAGCTTTTTGTTTTTTCTCTTTCTTCTCTTCAAGTGTAAGCCCTTGATCATCTCCATGCTATCACCATTGTCATGTTATGATCTTCATTTGCTTCTCTACTTGAAGTGTGCTACCTATCTCATGATCACTTGATGAACTAGGTTAGCACTTAGGGTTTCATCAACTCACCAAAACCAAACTAGAGCTTTCAGCAGGCCACGCACGCCGCGCGGCGGCCGTACGCCGACGCCAGCCCGCCCTATCAAGCCAGAAGGGGGAGAACGTGGGCACCCACACTCTCTCGCGCTCACTCACTCTCTCGCTCTCCCTCTCTCTCGCCCACGCTCACCGAAGCGGAGAAAAGCGCAGCACCGCCACCGTCGTGCCTTCGCCAGCCGCGCTAGCCACCTACGCTAGCCACCTACGCTGCATCACCGCTCGATTCATCTCGCCCATAGCTCTGCCGTGACACGCTCTAACACATCAACCCGCTATCATCGCCGTTTGAGCCAAGGTGAGGCCCAATGTGCCATTGTCGCGGTCGCCATGGTCGCATTGCGCCGTCGAGCTTAAGCTCGTTGTGGCCAGGCCACCTCGCGCATGCACTACTCTCTCTCTCTCTCTCCTATTCCGTAGTCGTTAGGTCTTGTGGATGCTGTAGCCGCTGGCCTTTGGCCAATGCTGGCCTCGCCGGAGGAAGAACGTGCACTGCACCGCCGTGAAGCGGCCGCGCCGCCACCATGCACGTCACCGTGGCCACACTTGCTCGGTCTTCTTCTCTTGCTTCTAGGCGTTAGGGCTTAGCCACAGGGTGGAGAAACTAGAATGGAAGACGGATGCACAATACTATCACGCGGCTTACCGAAACGCCGCAGCGCCGCCATCGTGCTCACGCCGCCGTGTCGCCATGCACGCGGTCGTGCCTCGTCGGTGTCTCCGAGGGCTCTAATTCTAACCCTAGATCTCCGCTAGGTCACCCTCAAGCTATAGCCGCGCTCGCCTGAGCTCGTCGTGGCCAGAGATGGCTAGAGCGCCACCACGTGCCTCTACCGTTCGCCGTTAGCGCTGCCGCCCTGCCTAACCACCGGTAGAGCTTCAACCACCTAGCTCGTTGAGTGCGGAAAGACGAGAGAAAGCTAGTGGTGATGACCTTACCACCAGAGCCCTCACCGTCGGCGAGTTCTTCGTCAGTCAAGCTACGTCTCTGCCCTCTGTGGCTGACGGGTGGGGTCACATTGACCGTGGGGCCCGACAGTCGACGCCTGAGGGGTGTACTGTGCCGGGTGCGCTTAGGATTTACTAGGGTTTTGATGTTTTTCTTTTTATCCTTTTACAGAATTTGGTGTAAACTTGTAAAATTCATAACTAGTTCTAGGAGTGTCCAAATTGAGTGAACCAAATTTTGTTAGCTTCATCTTGATGAGTACTATCTGTTAAAAATATAAAACTTGATATGTGCCATAGTTTTATACCTTGTTTAAATTATCTTGTTTATTACCTATTTAATCTTGTAAAATGCATAACTTGAGTTTGGAAGATGTTAAAAATGTGATTCCAATTTTATTGGTCTTGTTTTGATATGCTGTAGCTAGAAAAAAATATTAAACCTACAGTAGGCATGCTTTGAGTATGACTTTCAACTTGATTAAATGCTAGTTTATTGTAAAATTAATTATGGTAGATTTATGTAACCTATGGGCATGAATTAATTTTCACAGAATTCTTGTATTACGAGGAATGTAAGAAAAATAGAAAATCTATTGTTTGACACTTTTCACTATGCTAAACCTATTTAAGTTGTTATAAGCCTATGTAATTTGTCATTTTTGTAGAGGTTGCTATACTCCTTCAAATGGCATGAAATTTTAGCAGTAGACTCCTGGGAGTATATGCAGGCTGCTGTAATTTTTCCAGAATTTATTGAGCATTGAAAGTAGCAGTTCCAATTTTCATCAAAATTAATTGATAAATTAATAAAGGCTTATATAAAATTGATTTGGGTTCGACCATTATACTTTTTAACATGTTGGTGATGTATATAACCTGCTGGTACAGTTTGGTTATGCCTAATTTTGGTTGTATGCACTTAGTTGTTTATTGCTCTATAATTCACTTGCATCTAGTTTCTTGACTTGATTGCTTTGTGTGAGCTTGATGCTTGTTATTTAGATGCTTAGGCTAATTAAGATAAGTTGTTAGCTGTAGGTTTTAGGTACTTTACTAATGATGAACAACTTTACCTTAGGTTGGTAAAAAGTGGTGTGTATATTTCTTGTACTAAAGAAGAGACATGTATCTACTCAGTAAAATTAAGTTAATCATATTATTACCTTGTCATCGTGTTGTTAAGAATGTACACTACTAGACAAACTCCTAATCGTGTTGTTAAGAATGTACACTACTAGACAAACTCCTATTTAACAACGGATACCCACCCACGTTTAATTTATGTGTTGCCGCCAATGCAGCAGCAACACATGTGAAACGTTGAAACATATTATCCGTATCTCAAGTGTCCAGCCGTAGCGTCTTCTGCTCCTCCGCTCGCCGTGTGATCTAGGTCCGTGTTTTTTTTTAAAAAAAAAATCCCCGTATTTTTCAATTCTCAAGTGTTTTTCCAGCGGCGTGCTCAATTATTTCCCTCCACTAGCTACTGGCGTAATAATTAATATTAATAATAATAAAAACTGGTTTCAATAAGATTCGAACGGCAGACCTCTTACATACGTGCCTCCTATCCACGCTGACCAACTGAACTGAACTCAGTTTCATTCAACTTGGATTAACTAATTATTTTATTCATTATATGAACAGATGTGAGCAGGACAAAACCCTTTTCGTGGTTTCCCCGGGGTCTACGCAACCTAACCACAACGGCCGCCGCCGCTCTGCGTGGCAACAGGCTCATCATCTCTGTTGGCAGGAAATGTATTGAAAAAAATAAAAATATTAACACTATGAAGGTATAAGATTGAAATGAAATATGTATAGGTGTGTCACAGCTTAGGTGTGATTTAAAAAAACAAAAGAAAAACGCCTTGTGAAGGTATAAGATTGAAATGAAATGTCTATAAGCGCGCCACAGCTTAGGTGCGATTTATAAAAAAAACACAAAAAAACACCTTTCAAGATGTGATTTCTAAGAAACAAAAAAAAACAGCCTTCATCATGCGATTTCTAAAAAAAACAAAAAAAAATGCACATGTGGTAATTTAATTATGAATGCTCAACTTTATTTTTTATTCTACTACCTTTACAAATTTATTTGATTCATATTATGGCTATGTACAGGGTGATTTGAAGAAACTCATAGGGCAGCAACCATATTTAGCAGACACTAGTCAAGGAAAGGTTGCATGGAGAGGAGATGCACTAAAAAGAGTACTAGAAGAAGAGAAGCCTGGTCATGTGCATGGCTTGGGACTTGTTCCAAATCCTAATCAAGTTTTTGACCTGTCAACTTCTAATCGCCTTTTAAGAATATAAATATGACTTCCTTGGATGACAAATCGAGTGAAGATGTTGTATCTCTAAGACTTCAAATGGAAAAGTTTGGACGTCATGTCCAAAATCAAGATGCTACAATACTAGAATTACAACAGAAGACAAAAATCTTAGAACAAAGACATATTCAACAGATAAATTTACAGAACCTCAACAGTAATCATTTTCTATACTAAAAATTTGATTTCTTGTCACAGGAATGTTTAGATGATCCATTGCAAGATGGCTTTTCTACTGATGTGCCAGATTCGAAATGAAAAGTATGTGTCTCTATGGAGCATTAACAGAACATAATCTTTTCTGTAAAATTATTTTTTGAATAATTAGTTCTGATGCATTATCTTTTGTCTCTCAATAGCGAGTATATAGTGACCCTCGAAGTGAAGAATTTAGCATGGTTGATGAATTGAATTGTATAACGGTATGATAGAATGGGCATGATTTTCCTACCAGATTGGTGTAAAAAAATTTAGTTATTCTTTTCCATTATAGAAGTCATTCGTCTGTGATTTGTATTCCTAGCTACGCATATAGGCGTTGCAGCAATCCAAGTCTATATGTTGCTGCGAACTATAGAAGTCATTCGTCTGTGATTTGTACAAACACATATAAGCGTTGCCATATCTCATAAATATCCGTTGCAAGTTTGCAACGGTTATTCCTAGGTGTTACCAACACATATATAAGTGTTGCAACAAACCCTTGCAACACCATTTCCGGCAACACATAATTAATGCGTTGGTATAGACCCCACCTACGTATATATGGATTTTAGCAACACATATATGTGTTACAAAAGGGGGTGTCATATTGTAGTGGTATATATATATGCATTGCACCATATCATTCATATCATCCCTTGTGCATTCTATATATTTATCTATGTGCTCATGCATATAGGATCGACAGAGGGAGTGACCCTGCTGGAGTTTGAGCTCGAAGGAGAGGGGACCCCGCAGGAGATCCCACAGCAGGAGGTTCCCGAAGAAGAAGGACATGTCCAGGAGGAGTTGCCTGAGTGTCCGGACCACCGACCCTCGGCCTATCTAAAAGGTAAGCCCCGGAGCATTCTAAGCCTCCTATATTTTATAAATACCAATTTGAGTTCTTTATGTTTGATGCATTAAGTTGTAGGAGTTGTTTGGAAACACTTGATGCATATAATCTTCTTATCCAGAAATATATACCTTGAACCCTGTGTAGGTCCGGGATCGAATATATGCTTAGCCATGCTTAGCTCGGTAGAAGTCGGGTGTCACCTACGAGATATAGGTGGATACCGGATCACGGTTGGCTATATTTGCTATCGTGGAAAAGAACCATGTGATGATGTAAATGGAGGCCAGACGGAGTCTAGGTTGTAGGATGACACTTGTGATTTCGTTCGAGCCGCTTAAGGACCACATCGTTGTAGGCCCTTATGTCATTTTGAACGTAACCTCTCACTTAGCTGGCCGGATAATTCGTTCCGACCGTGAAGCCGAGTAGCTCAACTCAGACCGGGAGTCGTTCTGTCCAAGTGCGCACACTGAAGGTAGTAAAGATGTGCGGAGAGCCGGATGTGAGCCCAAGGGCAGACTGGGCCAGAGCATCCTGACAGCTGGTCAGTCCCTGAGGGTGCGGCGCTGATCGAATCCGTGAAGTTGAGTCCTGAGTTGTACCAAAAGTGACCCGACACGACCCTGACGGGGGAAGTGTGGGTTTGTGTTAGAATTTTTGCCTAGCTGGTTGCAATCGATTCGAATCGCCGTCTCTCCCGGATAGTGAGAAACTTAACTGAACCCCTTCATCGTAGTAACTTGATGAATGGTGATGGTTATGATGAATGTAAAAATATTACACCAGATATGGTTACTATTGTTTGCTTCATCTTAAATCAAGTGATTGCTTTAGTGTAGGTGCCAATCTAGATATGCTTAATTTTTAATAGGTATAACTTGTTGCTAGAATAACTGAACAGATCAAGACATGTATTACTTCAGCTTTTATGCAAATGTTGTCAAGCCAGCTCTACCTTTCATAGCCTTGCATAATCCTTGGTGTCTCTTTATTTTTGGTTTATGACGGGTAAGTCTAGCTGAGTACATTCTCATACTCAGGGTTTATTCCCACTTGTTGCAGATGGTACTGTGTATCATGGTTATTGCAAGAACTGCTTCTCTCTAGCTGTGGACGAGGAGTGAGACCATGGGCACGGTCCTTCTATATTAGTTTGTTCAGGTTGCTTTTGTTGGACTTGATCATGGAACTGGCATGTATTTGAACTGTGTGTGTGATGGTTTCAAAACTATATTGCTTCCGCTAATTTGAATTTTGTGTTGTAATAACTTTATTCGTACTCCGATGTATGTTGAAATACTTGCGAACTTTATGTAACATGTGGCATATATGTTGAATCATGTACGATCTTGGTTTGTATGTTGGTTATGTTTTGAGGTCCTTCGCGACACTCGACGGACTACCGGGTTTATATGGGCCAGCGCGACCGCTCCAGTGGTTGACATTATACTTGTGCTCTTATAAATTGGTCGGTTCTGCTACACTTATAGAAATATAATGCATATTAAAAGCACATGTTATAGATTTAGTTCGTGCCTTGCACTGGATTCACTTTCTTACTTAATCCTTCGAAATTGGACTCTGAAGTCACCCATTATAACATTTCTACGGAATCTACTATCTTTATTTATGTGTTGGTCTGCATTTTTGTTTTTCAAGATTGAAAAAACAACCCAAAGCTTCCTTACATGTTAGTGTGCACTTCAGCTGTAGGATTTGTGAGTTTTTTTAGGTTTACTGACATAAGATTGCAGATAAAAAAAATACAGTTGGACCTATCGGTTGTTATTCTCGGGATCGTTTCATTCGAAACACGCATGTTCCCAACAAATTGAGTGACTGTCTGTGTGAATCTATGAATGATCTGAAATGGTTTTTAATTCAGTTTTCGTTGGTTGCAGATAGATTGATATGCCTCAGTCCTTGCGTCAAAAGGTGCTTTGGAGGCATTCCGTTTGGACCCAGCGAAGTGGGGAGGTAAAATCTTGTATAGTCTAATGACGATATCTATTCTGTTACCAATTTCCATGTCGTGTACTTCCTCTTTCACAAACATATATATGCATTATTGCACAAAAGCTGTAGTGCTTTTCTCCTTTCTTGGTTTGGGTAATGTGAAATAGAGAAGCCAATGATGAAAACAGTCTGTCTTACCTGTAAGATATTAAGACAGTGGCTGACAATTTGTGGCCAAATGAATAATGTCATCGGTATAACTACATGAAGTTAAGTATATGTATGTCAAGTTCAACTTGATGAATCTTTTGAAAGCTCTGCTGCATAGTCTGCTTACAGAAAAAATGGCCTCTGGCCATTGTGTGTCACTCAGTTTATTGCAATATTACCATGCTGGTACATGTGTTTTTTTATGGTGGCTTTTGTGCCAATAAAGTATACTTTAACGTTACACAATCATCTGTTAATTCCAGTGACTGTTTAGCTAATGTGTCGAACCTGAAGTCGCTCTATTGGGCCAAAAGTTTTGCTCTGGACGATACTCAAACTTCTAAAGTAACTTATTAAGCTATGAGCTTTGATTATAGATTAATGTACACATTTAGATTTTCCTTTCGCAGTTCGTGTACTTTTTTGAACGATAAAAGCTAAAGTTTTCAGAAAAACTGAATTTTATTTGTTACCTCAACATTTGTTTATAGCTTGCTGTATTTAGTTGAAATTCTGATCTTCTAGCATTAACTTTTACTTTTATTTATATCGTTCTTATTTTGTTAGTATGTTGATGATAACATCCTGTGTGTTTACCAAGTTCTGTGCTTACTATGCTACAGAAACAACAGTTAAACAAATTGAAGATGCATTTATGGAGTTCACCGCTACAGAGGACATTGCAATTGTACTCATCAGCCAATATGTAAGTAATCTTGTTTAATACAGTAGTTTTTTTTGTACAGCTGTTTATTCTTTTGCATCATGGGATCACGGCAGCCCTAAATTTTCTGCCTCAAAGTTTAGGTGAATGAGTTAGTTTTGGAAAATTTGCTCTCGATTCTAAAAAACATTAAAATGTACCTTTTAGGGGTAAAATTTTGGAGCTTGTGGTATTTCATTACGAGTATGCCCCTGCAGGTCTAATTACCTTTTATTGAACTTAGTTCTAACTGCTTGCTCAGTCTAGAGAACTTAGGCTCCTATAATATTTAACGCACATAGGAACTCCAGCAGTGCACCAAAATTCAGCTTTAAACTTTGGTATATTTTGAGTTGTTGTGTAAAAGCTGAAATTGAAATGCTTTAAAAAATGGCATAACATTATTTGAAAGAGCAGCAAGGTCAGTGCTTTTTTATGTCATTTTTTTTTTCTTTTGAAAGGAGAAGACTTTCAGTTCACTGTTATTCCCCTTTTCAGAGATCTTTCTGATGCGGCCTTTTTCAGCTTTGTTCAATCACCTAGGTAAAGGCAAAGGTTACCTCTGCATGGAAAGAGAGGAGTGTGGGTCAAGGAATAGTGCCTGTTTGTTGTGTGGACGCTGCTCTGCTCGTTTTCGTTCGGGTATTATTCTGCTCGCTGGATCTTTTGTTGGTATCCAGTTGGAATCAGCCGAAAAAGGATGGTTCAGAGTAGCAGGCTGGAATAGCTTTCAAACTGGTAAATTTTACCAGCTTTATTGCTCCTGTTTACTCTTTTGATGGCCTGTTAGTATATTGAAAGCTGAGAGGCCGAAATGCAATGTCAATCCATAGTTTCTTAACTATGCTGATGCAATCTGTCTGCTTAATGGTTTCTTTCATGCATCATACAAGAAAAATGCAGCCACTAGGTTCAGAACTCTTTTTTTGATAGTTGCTGTATGTGCTTACATGATAGACCTATTAGAAGACTTGCGCCAAAAATAGACTTATCACAGGCAATTGAGATTGAGTTATGTAAATATAGAGTCTTGGAGGATAGTACAAAAAGAGATGGCCTTAGTAATTGATCCAAGGCAAGAAAATAAGCTTGCATTTTCTTGTGGTAAATCACAATGCTGAATGCTTGCCAAGCAAAGGACAGGCACTGCCTTTTGGTTTGCTTTGCTCCACTGTAATAAAACATTTATCTGTGTATAAGGACTGTTTCTAAATATGCAACATTTATTGGTTATTGTTGTTCTTTTCGCAGAAAAGAAGGCAGCAGCACGAGCGCATTCCAAAAATTTGTCCACCTTCTGTGGAAGGTACAATATTTTCTCAGTAATTTTAAAAAATTGACTGAAAGAATAGACAACATATATTGTTTAAAAGTTGATATGCCTTTATCTGTATGCATTCTATAAGATACATGTGTAATTCTTAAGGGACATGCATTCCCTAATACAATGCAGCTGCAGGTAATACATCTGAAGGATCATTTCCTTCACATAATGTCTCTATTGTTTTATAACATATACATGCTGTCCTTTTCTTCTGGTGCCAAGAATAACAGCCAATGATGTGTCCTATTTCAAAATCATAAATGCCTTTTTTTTTTTTGTTATGAGGCTGATGGATAGCACTCGCTTACATTATTCTGAACATTGCAATTGACTCTGATTTATCTGTTGCCTTGACTAACAGGTGTGGAGGTCTGTGGTCTACCTTTCAAAGGGAATGAAATTGTTTCATTCTGCATTTCAAATGTTTGACCATGTGAATTCATTGCAAGAACTGATTGCCACAGGCTTGGGTGTCCTAATGCAACACTTACCGTTCCTTTGGAGAAGTGAGATGATAGACAACTCAAGGTTACTGCGCTGCTCATGCATTGGTCAGCCTAATAGCGAACTATCAATTTTAATTCACCACTGTTAATTGCAAATCTAAATTTGCTGAACCTTGATGCCTTCTGTGCAACAAAAATACAAATTATGGCTAGCCTAAAATTATGTGCTTTTAAGTTAACTCTACTTTTAATAACATAGAGTAGGATGTCTGTGCTTCTAGATTGCCCTCGAATATTTGATATGACAGCTAATATTCCTATCCTACGATAGTTAGTTACTTTCCAGCTTTATTGAAACAGACTTGGCTTGGTACGTGTCGGTCATCATATAACTACCAATGCAATAATAAAAACCCTCATCTGCCTTTTGTAATTTAGGGGAATTAGCTATATGCAGCGATACTAAATTCTCAATGTCATTTTCTTATACAGATACAAATCCTACATGGTCTTACTTTACCTGCCAAACATCATCAACTACATGATATAGAGAAATGTTAAAGTTAATATCATGACGTCCCTTATCAATCTGATAATTTAGTGTCTTTTTCCCCGTTCAAATTATTAGATCTCTTCTCAATGTATACATCTAAAACTTAATGACCCATGCTACCTTTTGGTAAATAAAATTATTAATTAGAGGTAGCAAAAAAAACTGTGATTCAAATTACAATGTTTAATTTCATAGCCTATGCTCTCACTCTCTCTTTCTCTTTGTTTGTGCTTTCAGGACACTCTCTTTGCAATGGTCTCAGGTTTCAGAAATAATAACTTTTTGTTGACAAAGCAACACAACAAGATACTGCCAGATGACGAGATCAGCACCACCACGTCAAGACTGAAAAATAAGCAAAAATACTGTTCCGGCCAATTGTTGTGAGAGAAAAGTACTGTTCTATCTGAAAATACTGTTCACGTGAACAGTGCTTTGGTGAGTGGGATGGCCAGCCGAACACCAGTAGCACTGCCTATGCTATTCCCTAATGTGCTACACCCATAAATTCTTCAGTTAAGACGTTGCCAGGTCTGTACAATATAACTATGTAAATTGGCTGAAAACACTGTTCTGGCTGAATTGTTGTGAGAGAAAAATACTATTCCAGCTGAAAAAAGAAGCCGAACAAGCCGGCTTCTGGGTAAGCCGAACGGGGCTAATGTATGACCTCTACTTCCACCTTCCACATGTAACATATGGATCCTACTAGTCCGAACTTATTATAATCCCGCAGATATATATGCAAATGAACCCTATCTTTATAAACCTGAATTCATTCACTTACCGGCGCGCGCGAAGGTGCGCGATCTTCACTAGTATACCATTAAAGTGCACGTCTGCTGCAACCACTAAATTATGGGTCCCATATCTCCAAATACAAGTAAATTTGGTCATATCTAGAAACAATATATTTGCAAAATAATTGTCCAGTTAATACTCCCTCACTGTTTCTAAAGCTTATTAGGCAACAATTTTTTAAACCTAGTTCAATAATTTTGAAACTGTAATTCAACTTTCTAAATAAAAAATTCAATATCGGCTTTTAGCATAGGGCAGGTTTGAAAGTTTCTTGTGGTGGAACTTGTCCACTCAGGTTTATATATACACTTAACATATGTGCTTGTATTCTAGTAGATTATTTCAGCAAGGAAACAATGATACTCATCATTCAGTATATAGTAGGTCATGTGGCTGTTAACTGCGATGTGCCAATCTGCCTATAGTGGCTTCGTCAATCTCAAAATTTACCGACTCGGTCTCTTTGTGATGTCTACTGGGGAATTAGTGTGTAGTACTAACAAAGGTAGCATTCACTATATGGAGTGGAAATCAGCTGTTGGAAAGTTACTTTCAATTTTCTTTACTAATACCTAGCTTATAACACTTGAGATGTTATTATTTGAGGTTGTTATTTGGCCATGACCTGACATTGAGTGTCAATCTACCTAGTAGCTTATACTTATCCTGTCATCCTTGACTCCTTGTTAGACAGTCTCCATCCTAAGATTATCTACGTCGACTTCAATCCGGCCTTCTCGCCGATGCTGACATGACGGTTGCTTCTTCCTGTGCATACTCTGCGGAGCACATGAACAAAGACATTTTTTTGTGCACAGGAAGATCGAGAAGGGTCCTGGCCGGCTACACACTTTCTCCAACTATACATGACTATACGGTCGGTGCAAACCTACAACCGACACGATCACACGATTACCTAGCTTCCAGTGCCGGACGGCCGGTGCGGTATATGTATATGATCCTTCGTCGTGTTTGTAGGGGCATCACCGACGCGACCGACACTTGACACATATCGATCTCGCGAGAGCATTCAACTGAGCAAGCGACCAGCAACCGATCGAATGAGTCGTCGTCGTTGCAACGCGCAAAGCTTTATTTGCTGCGTTAGTTGGTCGTTGGATGTGCCTACAGTCGCCGTCGAGGCGTCGACTAGTGCATGGCCGGCGACTTGGCGCAAGTGTCGAGCCGGGTTTGGCTCGCCGGGGGACGTGTGGCAGTTAATAGACGCGGAGTTAGGAGACAGTACCTAGCATGCAAGTTTCCAAGGATAAGATAAGATTAAGAATGCCCGTGCTTTTGGAGATCAATTTTATTTGGGAAAAACTTGCAACTTCCTTCTTTCTCAACATCTTTTATAGCACTTTGAGACATTGTTAGATCTTCAACCATATATATCCTGATCCTGATTTTGTCAAAGGCACCATGTTAGTTGTCCTTGTATATTGTTATATCCTTGTTTATCCGGTCTACATATCCCAGACTATCTGTGTCGACTTCAATCATTTTCGCTGACGACGATGCTAACATAGCAGAGCAGTTATTACTTTCTGTACATACTCTCTGTAGAGTAGGAGTACTATAGCTACAGGACACTCCATGCATTTACATGAACAATGACAGTTGTTGCGCACAGGAGATCCAGAGCGAGAGGGCACCTGCCGTACACGTTCGACTACCGGGCATGCATTTGTACAGTAGTCGTACAAACCCTACAACGGCCACTACCAGTCGTCTGATCGTTCGTGTCTCTTGGGGGTTGGGGCACCATATGCTGCTGCAGGGATCAGGATCAGATACTGCAGGTGTACTCTGCCGACTGACCTGATCTCTGACAAGCTAGTGACCGACTGACCGGCGACTTGACGAGTCGTTGCAACGCGCAAAGCCTTGGACGTGACCCTTGTGGCCTTGTGTTAGTTGGTCGTTGGATGTGTCCAGGCGCCTCCTGTCGCGGTCAACCGGTGCATGGCCGGCGGCTTGCGCAAGTGCCGAGCAGGGTTTGGCTCGCCGGCGACGTGGTGGTTAGCCGGGAAGTTAGGAGGCAATATGCTTAGCAACTAGTAAGTGTCCATGTCGATAATAAGATTAAGAATCCATGTGAGATTCGGTACGCGCTACGTACGCTTTGATTTGCGGATGCAAGTTAAGCGCTCTCAGGTGAGATTTAATTAATTAAGGTCATAATAATAATAATAATAATTAATAAGGTTCGATCATTTCCATGGTCAACGGGTCATGTACGGCGTTGCATTGTGAATAGATAGGTATGGACCTGGCTGATAAAGCCACACCTTATCGTTTTGGAGGCATATGGAGCAGCTGTATATGGCGTCAGCTTTGCATGAAAGTTGTCGTCCCTGACTCCATGGCGCCATTGCTGTCTTCATACTAGTATTCTATACGTAGCCTTACCGATTATACGTGTTTCCTTCGTAGCCTAGACTCTAGTCTGGAGATAAAAGAATATAGACAATCTCTATGTAGATTTGTGAGCAGCATGAGTTCATTGTTATTATTATGATATATGATATTGGATTTGCTAGGCGCCGCTGGGCAGCAGGGGGTCCATCGCTGCAATCCTTTTCAGCGACGTGTACGATAGTGCACTCCCTTTAATCCCGAGACGACGTGAGCATTATTAACGGCATTGATGTGATAGCTTGTTCTCTATACACGTATGTATACATCGGCATGTAGCACTAGTACAGTAGTCCAAGATTCGCGGTACATGAACAATGACCCACTGCACGGTATTTGTGCACGTACTGGAGCGCGTAGTACCGCTGTACACGTTGGGCTACTACTATATATATATAGTCTGCAGTCTACATTGTACGTACGTATAGACATAGTCGGCACAAACCTACAACGTGCATGTATCATCGTGACATCGTGTGTAGGGGATATGACACAAAGGAAGTTGAGGCAGTGTTCCTTAGCTTGTTCAAACAGGGAGAGGGGGTGCTGGCCTGGGTGCAGCTGGGAGCTGGAAGTGCTTAGTGCAGGCCGGTGCACTCAGCTCTGACTCTGGCGACTTGCTTGACTACTTCTGACTAGTGACACTGTGACAGGTCGTGTAGAAATTTCTTCTGAAACGCGCAAGGCCCGGGTTGGTTAGTGGTTAGTGGCTTTGCTGTACTTTGGATCGGCCCGTCGTACGTCGACCAGGTGGCCGGCTCCGGAGTGCCCGGACGCGCAAGATCCCAGCCCCCGGCCGCTTTTGCATGTGTCGAGCGGCTTTTGGCTCGCCGGCGACAGTAAGGCGGCAGGCAGTCAGGAAGCAATGACAGTAGCATTGATAAGCACGCTTATCTCATAGCTAATAAGCATGGCTGATAGGATCAAACGAACATGGTGCAAGATTATCCATCCACCAACCATGCATGATGCATGATGCATCATGTAGTAATTCCTGGACGTGGAATATGATAGTGATGTGCATATGCTTTACAGCTGATTCGCTCATGCAATGTGGTACTAGTGAAATTTCCGTGGTCAATGAGATATGTTCACACTCGCACTGGCCACCGCCCGCGCGCGGTAGGCGGATAGATATGCATGCCATATGCCGCGTATGCCGTATCCGCATGGAGACTGATCCTTATCGCTGCGACTAAACGGGTATGTATGGACGTTCGGGTCCTGCCTGCTTCACTACACCATGCACGTAGGTTACCGTACGTGCTTTCAAAAGTTTGCTACATCATACTACTAGCTCTTCTAAAAAAAAACATAGCTCCGGCAATACAGTTAAACACGTTAATTAACTACTAACTTGCTAACTACTCCTTCCTTAATTTACAAATTATAAGTCGCTTTGAGTTTTTTGTATATACATTTTGCTATGCATCTACATAAATAATATGTCTAGATACATAGTGTCGGTGTGAAATATGGCCAACAAGCAAATATTTGTAGTTTTGCTGTGCGTTGTGATCGAATGTGGCCTAGCACTCAATGATATAGGATTTATACTGGTTCAGGCAATAGGCTCTACGTCCAGTTGAGGTCGGTCGGTGACTTTATTCCTGAGCTCAGGTGCTCGAAGTTTGCTGTGGGGTTACAAACGAGTAAGGAATGAGAAGGGGGGTGTTAGAGGCCCGGTCAGACTCTAAACCTAGTGGAAGAGAGTGACGGATGCTAAAACATGCGCTAAGTACGTATTGGAGCGTATGCTCTGTGTGTCCGAGCTTATCAGTTGTTGAAAGCGTATAGACTGTGTAGCTGTCGAGCTCTAGAGCTGTAGTGCTATTGTCCTCGAGTCCTCGAGTCTTCGAGTCTTCAATCCTTCTGGTTGGAGAGAGCACATCCCCTTTTATAGTTGAAGGGGATGGCCTTACAAATCAGAGAAAGAGAGAGTGCATACGGGCGCTGTCTAGTCTTGTTGCCCATGCCATTGGGTACGGGATGGTCGCCATCACCCACCTTGCTGTTCATGCTCTATTGTATCTGGCATGCTGCACAGTGTTCGTCTGGTACGACAAACGACGGCGTCCACAATACTGTTTATGCTCATACGCATCTGGCATGCTCTACCATGTTCGCCTGGTACGGCAAACGACGGTGTCCACAATATTGTTTATGCTCTGACGTATCTGGCAGGTTCTACCGTATTCGCCTGACATGCCCCGATGGCACCGTCCTGCAGATGCGCAAGGCATGGCAGGGTACGATCCTCGGTTTTGCGGTTGACTTGAGCGCCTTACCTTATCTGCTCCGCCTGCTCCCCCAGCCCACACCGAGCGGGCGTCCCCGGTTGGTCGTTCCCAGTCGGCCCCGACCGTATCGGTCAGGAAAGAGCAGCAAGCAGAGGTCCTGGCGTATTCTCGGTCGAAGAAAGGGGGTCGGAGTCGGACTGCGGTCCCACCACGGCCAGGCCTTTCGGTCGCACATCCGATCAGATCTCCTAGACGGAGGTGCCGGTCGGGGACCGGATCGTGGTCTTGGCCTGTCATTGTGTATCTGGGCCGGCCCAGGCACGTGTTGTCATTGCGCCGCCTGCTGGGCTGAGTTTTGTAGGGAAGCGGGTCCATTAGGGACCCCGGGTTTATAAATCCGACACATAGCAAAATGAATGAACCAAAAGAGTCAAAGCAACTTATAATTTGAAACGGAGGAAGTATTAGACAGTTAGAGATTTTTGTCCGGTTTGGATCCAAACAGCGGAAAGGTGGTCGGAGGGGCCATATCGCACTTGCATTTATTACAGTTGTTGCATTATATATATTCTCTTGTTACATTAGTTGAGTTTGCTGGAAGGATGAAAAAGTCTTTTGCAGTCTATTTAAACTGAAATTGGCTGGGTTTTGCTAGATAATAGAGATAACCATTCCTAGGAGTGGACAATTTGAAATTGAAATCCGAATCAAAATGAACCTGTACTACCACAATTGTTGGTATATTTGGATTTTGTGGTTTAGTTTGGCCCAAAATGTAGTTTAATTCAAGGTATGATTTAAGTTTCAGTTCTAGAGCTCCAAAACCCGAATAGACCTAATAGCCTGCAAAAAAAACATCAAAAGATACATACATAACCCATTGCCAGTGTTTTTGCCATCGACAATGATTATGAAACTATACGTCAGGCCGAGAGTTCGGTGCTAATGCAAGACACTGACTTAATACATGTTAATGCCCTCATCGTCGAGTACATGTCCCCGGGTAGGCGAGTACCCTCACCGAGACCCTATCAAGGGGTGGGTCGGGCCGATTAACCGAGGACGGGAATGGACCTGGATACTTCACCGACTTGGCGGACAAATTAAAGAATAGATATGCATAGATAGAAACCGGCTTGCTCGGGATTCCATGTAATTCGATTAGGCTTACCTGACATGGGGTTGGAGAACTTAGGTCCATAATCTTCACTAACCCAGCCCATGGTATAAAATCCCAGTTATGCCAAAGCCTCCAAATTCCAAGAGTCCCATGGACTCTACTTCTTTGAAACTCAAACCTTTTTTTTCTGCTCTTCATGGTTGATATGATCTCCTTGGACACTCAAATTGGCTCGATCTGGTTTCATGCATATTGCTCTTGTGCCTACGTACTTCACATGCCTTTATAGGTTACAAAGACCTTGTGGTTACTCTGGAGCAATTACTAGCTCGATTTTTCTCGAAAGGTTTGCGTGTTTTTGTATTAAGATAGAGAAAATGTTCAATATAACATGTCTAGCGGTGTCCTCGGGGGTTAATAAGTTGTACATTAAAGCTTAGACCCTCCATGATATACTACAAACTATGCTATTACCGGCTCAATTACCGACCACCTGTCATGTGATGAAAAGTTATCATGCGTCGTCGTCGTGCTCCACCCACCTAACAGCCGAAATACTGGAAATCTCAATTTATGCAAGACGATGGATTGAATTGAATAACTCAACAGGCGTGTGTGGGCGGTACGGTGAAAAAGTATTCCTCCAGCAGCTTCCCCTTCCTACCGGAACGTTGTACGTGGCGGCGATCGATCAAATCGCGACTGATCAGGGCGATTCACGGCCCACAGCATCAATACGCACTTCTGAGTTCTGATTAATTTCTAAATGAACGAAGGACCAATTCCGCGGTCCATCGTCGCCGACCCAAATGTTGAGCATCCTGTTCGGCGGGTACATAAGCCGGTTGGTTTCGGCTGATTTAACAGTGTTCTGTAAGAAAAATAAACTAAAATAAACTGACGTAGCTGAAAAGTAGTTGAACGAAGAGGGCCGAGAACCGAGAAACTCTCCAAAAAGGTCGGTGCGCGCGCGCGCACAACACAAGGCATGGATGGACGCAACGTCGACTAGCTCAGCCACTCACTCGGCATCGGTCTTCTCATCTTCAGCAAAACAATCGATAGATGCAACTATGCAAGTACAGCAAGGCTACCGCACAAATTATATAAAGATTAGAATTAATCGGCAGAGAGTACATACCCTTTTCGGCTCATCGATAACGCAAAAGGCAAACCGAATCGCAATGCGATCAGAAAGCTCGTCTCTGGATAACCAGCTGGCGCTGGTGAGTGGTGAGCAGTCTAAACAACTAGCCATTCCTTGCAAAGACTACAGGTCATTACTAAATCTGGCCCTGCGCATGGGCCCGGCTCGGCTAACCTTGCCGCTGGTATATATAGTAGGTAGGTCAGGCGGTCAGGCCACAGATCGGACGCGTACGGCGTATCCTATCCTTTGTTTCTTTTTCACGAATCGGTTTCCATTTTTTGCACGGCACTCGGCACGGCCCGGCCGGGCCGCGCGCGCGAGCACACTGCACACTGCCCGACCGTCCTGTGCTTCGTGCCTTTCTACGAGCTAGGGTGGCAATGCAACACGCGCCAAGCAGCACATCCACACGTCCTGATTCCTGAGGAAAAGTACTCGCTACGAAGCCGGGCGCGCGCCGCCCCCAGGTTGGCAAGATTTGCTGCCCACACCGCGGAGCAGGATCGAAAGAAAGTGTTTTGACGTACTCTGCATCGCATTGTTTAGCCATCTCAGTGCATTGCATTTGCATGCTAATGTAACAGGCATCCGCCACCACACTGACTGACGTATAGTGCAAGAAAAGTATACGCTCCAGCCACGCTGCGACAGGTAGGTAGGCATGCAATATATACATGCTTGCGTTGTGCATGCTGGCTGCTGAATAGTACATCCCCTGACACACATCGTCACGAAAAAAAGTTAGGTTTTGTATGGTAAAATAAAGCGGTCTGCTGGATTTAAAAGTCGACGCGCTAGGCGCTGCTCCGTTGGTTTGGAGACACGAACGAGTTCGCAGGCGGCCAGGCGGGAAGCAAGCGCCGCGCGGTGGCGCCAGGTCGCCCTTCAGCTGGCACTGGGCGCTGGCTCCCGAGGCCGCCGACGTCGCCGGGTTCGATCGGGAACCGTCGCTCTCCCGGAGATCCGCCGCGGGAGTCCAACTTGTACATCTCAGCGACACAGAGCCCAGGAACTATCAGGTAGGCGTCCGCCGAACGCCAAGCTTTCGCCAGGCTCCGATCCGATCCGCGCTGCGCTGCCAGCACGTACGCCCGTACGTCGTCCGCTAATTATTTTTATATTCCCGCGGCGCCGGTAGCTCCCCTCATCAACCTTGACGGAAATTGCAGCCGTGCACTGGCGCGACGGCGTGTGGCACGCACGAGAGACGTGTGAGGATGATCAGCGCGGCGCCCTCCGGTCCTAGCCCCTACGCACAAGTACAAGCTATAGCATGCGTAGTTTTGTGGCTGCGGATGAAGAGGCGGGCGGGTAGGCAGGCTAGGCATACGGCATACGTGCGCGAGGGATCGGATAGATATGATGGCGAGTCGAACTAGGCCACTCCGATCGATCCACCGGCTCACCTAAACCTGACCTTCCGGCGAAGGCGAATGCATGCAGCAATACGGATCCGGCGAGGCACGCGGCTGTATGGGCAAGTAGGCAGGCGACCCCTCCGAGCTGCACCGGTACGTATATTTGCAGCCGCGTCACCACCGTGCATGAGGTCATCGTGCGCCGCGTACGTACCGGCCACGTACACGTATTTTCGTGCCACCACGACGGGAAAAAAAATTGATGCAAACATCGTACCTCTCTGCATACAGGTGTCCGGTCAACATAATCCACCCGCTCATGGTAGAGCAGAAAAGCAGCGGACGTGGGAGACAACCCGCGTTCAATTAATTTGACTAGACACGTGGCAATCATCTATGACATATATGTAGGAAAGCATGATGATATAATTTGCACTGAATTTTTTTTCCACCACGATGCGCACGTGTACGCCACGTTTCGACACGGACTTTGATGACCCCTTTCTTTTTGTATACGGTATGTAGCATGGCGAGAGCACATGCTGTAAGTACAAAATATATTCTTCTAATATAAACGACCTGTTTTGTGACAAGAAGGATGTGACTCTTTCTTGCGATAAGAGAATGGGTTTATTCCTACCTCGCTTATTTCTTTCTTGTTCCAAGATCTATCTTTGCTTATTTTAGCATTACGCAGGAAGCGTGCGTGAATTCTGGGACGGAAGATCCATCGACCTAATCCCAAATTTCTGCACATTGGCGATAAAAATGACAACGGGTAAAATCCGCGCGGATATAGAAATCGCAAACCTGCACCCGCGACAATATATTTGTGCCCGCGCCAGCGCCCGCCACCCGCCACGGGCAGCACTATGTGCCCGCGCCCGCTATCTGCGGGCATGTTTTTGCCCGTGGGCATGCCCGCATATCCGCGGCGGCGGGACAGAGACGGCAGCCTGCGCGGCGAGGATGGTGGCCTGGGTTAGAGCTTTGGAGCAGGGAGGATGGCGGCCGACGTCTGAGCCTCGGAGCGGGGAGGACGGCGGCCGGCGAAGGAGCCTCGGTGTGGGGAGGCCGGTGTCCGACGACCGGCGTCGGAGGGGGGAGGCCTGGGTCGGAGCTTTGGAGCAGGGAGGATGGCGCCCGGCGAAGGAGCCTCGGACCAGGGAGGACGGCGGCCGGCGAAGGAGCCTCGGACCTCGGTGTGGGGAGCCGCGAGTGGGGAACTGGGGGCTGGGGGTCTGACCGTCTGAGGGAGGCCGGAGTGGAGGAGCGACGGCGCTGGGGAGGCCGGAGCCCGGAGGTGCGATGTGCCGATGCCGCTGGGGTCTGGGGACGCGCGACGCCGATGGGGAGGCCAGACTCCGGAGGCGCAACTTGGGGTCGCGCGGTCGCGTGGCCGCGTCACCGCGTGGATGAGCTCGTGAGGGTGAGTGGGTAACGGCGGCCGGTGGTGGTGGTGGGAGTGGGATGGGATTGGAAATTTGGGATGACGGATGAGTGAACTCAAACCCTAGAATCTGAAGGTTATATAGCTCTTACATAGTGGCCCCACATGTCAGTGCGGGGTTCGTGGGTTTGCGAATGCGGGCATGCTCTTTTTTTACCCGTTTACCTTTGCCCGCTGGGCACAACTCTATGCCCGCGCCCGTACCCGCGGACACAGATTCACGGCCGTATCCACGTCCACCGGGTCGATGCCCACAGGTACACTGTTTTTTTTTCCGTTGCCATCTTTAATTGGCGAGCCGTAGTGTGTGCATTTTTAATGGGCATATGGCAGACGGCTGCAAGCCTGAACCTGCGCACGTACGGTACGGCCGGAACAGGCGGGAGAACTCGATAGACACGAGCACTGACACAGTGACACCGATCAGTAGAGAAGTAGCGATGGTGAGGTCAGCCGGGCTGGACTCTTTCCCGTAGGCCCTAGGCTAGCCTTGGCAACGGCGGAACGGGCGCCCGTCGCCAGCTCGGCCGCGGCCCGGGAGTCAGAGAAAGCGGGAGGCCGCGTTTAGTTTAGGCTCGTGGGCCCGGCATACGTGGCTGCGCGGCAGGCCCACCAGAAACGTGGCCGCCTGCGGCGGGGGCCCGCGCGCCCGCTCTCTCCCCCATCGCACCCAACGGTTATTTTTCTGACCGTTTGAACCTCGGCTCCCCGCCGCGTCAGTTTCGTTCGGAGCTCTGTCCCGCACCAGCCAGCAGGGCTGCAGAGTCCGGGACACACACAGGTAACAGGTTGCTGATAGCTGGAGTGAATGAACCCCACATGGCCCAAAACTGTGCGAATGCAATGGCCATGACACGGTCCAGCGCTGTCGAACGACGGAACGAGACCCTGCTACACTCACTCGTCCCGAGCCGTCTGATCAATGCGTTGGCCGGTGGACAGACGCCATCGTGTGGACGAGGACGACCCCCTCCGATGCGGGAAACTCGCGCGGAATTCCCGTGGGCGTTCGAGCCGCAGCCTCTGCCTCCCGGGGAGGTCGCCGTCCACTTGTCTGTCGCCACCGGCCATAAACCCTGGCGTCCCCACGGTCACACTCTCTCCACTGATCTCGACCTGGACCTTTCTAACGAAGCAAGCCATTCCCAGGCACAGGCACGCAGACGCTCTACACTGCACCACGCCAGTACGCCACCACCCGCATCTCCCACCGTTCACGCGGGCCTCATCCGATGGCCCGCGTCTCGCCATCGGCCCGGCCCCCCTCGTTATAAATTCCTCGCCCCACCACGCCCACCTCCCTGCTCGCTCGGCGCTCGCTTCCCTTCCTTCCGTTTCGCTAGCTGCCGCGCACGCCGCACACGGTCGAGGAGACGAGGGTACGGCAAGGGCGCGGCGCTTGGCTCGTGCTGGGTTCGGGGGAGGAGCTGGAACCGCGGGCGAGGAGAAGTAGAAGACGGCGGGGAGGAGATCGATGGGGTACGCACTGACCGTGAAGGCGGCGGCGGCGGCGCTGCTGACGGCCGTGGGCGTGCGGTTCCTGGGCCCCCCCGCGGCGGCGTTCGTGGCGGAGGAGCTGCCGCGCGCCCGCGCCGTGGCCACTGTTAGATTGATCTCTTGACCAGTAGGCCCAACGGCCTATTGGGCCTTGGTCTCGCGCCCTGATCGGGGGCGCCCAACCCTACATGGTTGGTGGGCCCCCGTCGCACTGCGCTATATAGAGAGGTGGGGGCCGGCGGCTCAAAGTACGAGGTTCGCCGTGAGCCGCAAACCCACCGACAAAACCCTAGACCGATCTACGAGGGCGCGCAGCCAGCGACGGGAAGCTCCGCTGATCCTCGCCGTCGCCACTGCTACGCCCGACCTCACTGCATCGACGTCCGTGCAACCTCTACTCCACCCGTCGCTGCCCGTGTGCTGCCTCCATCACCGAACCCGCGATGGCTAGCACAACCGCGACATCATCTGGAGGCTCAGGTTCATCACCAGCCCTCTCTCTCCCCTATCTCCCTCTCGGTGTAGTATTCTAGGTCTAAATGTGCATGTGCTTTCACGGTTCTATGAGTTCACCGGCCTAGATCTACTCTAGTTGATCCACTGAAAATCAACAATGGTACCAGAGCCATACTAGCTTGTGGATCTAGAACGGGTACCGATTAGAAAAAGAAAAGTTGATTAGATCCAGTGTGGATCTAAGCAGAAAAGGGGTCACCCGACTTTCGGTTGAACCCTAACTCGATCCGTCGGATCCGAGAAAAGAAGAAGGGCTCGGTTTTTCTTACAAAGAACGAACCCTAAAACCCGAAGGTGATTCGGGGAAAAGAAAACAGTGCCGTCTCCACCCTAACCCTAACCCTAATCGTCAAATCGGGCAAAAATCCGAACAAATGAATCAAAGAAAGGGGAAGAGGGTGGCTCGGTCACCTCGCCGTCGAGCAGGCCGGCGAGCGGGGGAAAAGAAAAGGAACCGATTTCAAATCGGAAAAAACCAAAACCTAACCCTAAAAAGGAACCCTAACCCTAAAAGAAGCCAACCTGGGCTCTTACCCACCGCCGGCGGCATCGCCACCGCGCGGATAGAAGACCGCGGCGTCGCTCCCGAACGGCGCGCGGGACAGGGCCGAGATCCGCGCTGCTCCCCGCCAAGCGGTCCCGGCAACAGGGCACCACCCTGCGGCCCCTCGACGGCGACGTGCTCAGCCTCGGGCGAGCACGCACGCCGGCGAGAGGGCGCTGGACGGTGCCGCCCTTCTTCTCCCTCGGCCACGGTGGACGGCCGCTGCTGCGGGTTTTTTTTTTCTCCGAGCTGCGCTGTTGAATGAGAGAGAAGGGGAGGCAGAGAAATGAGGCTAGGGTTTCTCGGGTAGGCGCCGACCGACGGGGTTTTTTATCCCTGCGAAATCGACGGACGACCGTCGGATCGCGACGTACGGTGGCGATCAATCGGGCCGGCTCTAGGCCCAGGCGGGAATGGATGCGCGGCCGAATTCCCGGCCCAGGCCCAGGTTGCGGCCTGGGCGCGGGGGAGCGCTGGGGCGCGCGGCTGGGCCGCAATAGCGGGGAAGCGCTGGGGCGCGCGGCTGGGTCGCAAGCCGCCGGGCCGGGAGTGCTGGCTGGCGCGCGCGCGCGAGAAAAAAAAGGCCATGGGCCGAAGAAAAGGTGGGCCGCGCGTGTGCTGGCTGGGCCGAAATGGCCAAGTGAACAGTAAAGTAACAGTTTTGTTTTTCTTATTTTCCAGAAAACAGTTTGATCGATTTGAATTGATTTTTATGACAATTTTCTGTACAAAATTTATCCAACGATATTTTTTGTTCAGTAAACAGTAAATTTTGCTTCTGGAAAATAGGAAAAAGATTATAAAATGCTAAAGTTTCCGCTGCGTATTTAAAGATGTAATTTTCATTATTAAATTCGAACCAACGGGAGAATTTAATTTTGAAAATGGATATGTTTTAAATTGATTATAATGTTGTTATTATTCTGACCAACGTTGATTAATGACAATATTATAATGTTTTTTGTTATACATTAATTCTATTTCTGCCCAACGGTGATGTAGAATTAGTGTAGAAAATAATTGTATGTTTTAATTTTGACCAACGTTAAACTAAGGCATGCAATTATTGTCGTTATTTCTGTTCTCACCCTATTTGAATTATGTTTTCAGGAGGATACAACTTGATGAGTTGTATCAAAGAAATCCCCACTCTAAAAGGTGATAACTATATTGAGTGAAAGAAAAAGATAGACCTGGCCTTTATCCTCGCTGAGGTGGACTGGGTTGTCACCACACCGTGCCCTAAAGAACCTGTGGCACCGGTGAGGGAGACAGATGAGACTGATGCTGCATGGCAGAACAGAGAGCGGGATTTTGCTCCCGTAAAGATGTCCTATGACCTTGAGCATAGGAAATGGGTCACTGCCAACAAGAAGTGTCTGGCAGTGATAAAGAACACAATTGAGCCTGCTATTGTGGGCTCAATTCCAGACTGTGACACGGTCACAGAGTACCTAGACAGAATAAAGAGTCAGTTCACTGGCTCTTCAAAGACATATGCAACCCAGCTGATCAAGCAGCTGGTCACAGAAAGGTACTCTGGTGGCGGCAGTGGCATTAGAGAGCACATACTGAGAATGAGCAATCTGGCATCTAAGCTCAAACCAATGGATTTGGCACTCAAGGATGAGTTTCTTATTCATTTGATTTTTGCTTCTTTGCCCAAAGAATTTGACACATTTGTTGTTAACTACAACATACAGCCTGAAAAATGGGATTTGGAAAAGCTCATAGCCATGTGTGTGCAGGAGGAGGAAAGAATAAAAGTTTCACAAGGTGGTTCTGTGAACTACCTAAAAGATAAGAAAAAGAACTATAATAACAGTTCTTCCTCCAAATCATCTAGAAAAGGTCCCATGCAACAGTCTCAGAACCAGCAATTCCCAGTGGCTAAAGACCAGTGTCTCCACTGCAAGAAGACAGGACATTATAAAAGGAATTGTCCTGATTTCTTAAAGATGATTATGAAGAATAAAGGTGAGAACATTATTACGTTCGTAAATGAATCCTTGTATGTAAAGTTTTCAAAATCTACTTGGTGGATTGATTCAGGTGCAACTATTCATGTTGCTAATTCATTACAGGGATTCCGTTCGATGAGAACTTTGCAAAGAAGCGAAAGTTTCATTAAAGTCGCAAATGGAGAACAAGCAGATGTTGAGGCCGTTGGTGATCTTCCATTAGAGCTTGCTGATGGCTTCATAATTATTCTTAGAGATGTTCTTTATGTACCTTCTTTGCAAAGAAATTTGATTAGTGTTTCAAAGTTGGACCATGATGGTTATGATTGCCACTTTGGAAATGGCAAATGTCAGATATTGTTTAATAATAAATGTATTGGTCTTGCCTTCCGACAAGACGAGCTTTATTTGTTATCACTTCGTGAAAATGTTAATTCCGTATGTGATGTGAATGAAAATGTATCCTCATCGAACAATGGAAATAGAAAACGAAAGAGAGCTCAAGATGCGTTGTCGAAATTATGGCACTGTCGTTTAGGCCATATTTCGAGGGGGAGAATAGAAAGACTAGTTAAGAATGATATTCTTCCTCCATTAGAGCTCTCAGAGTTAGAACAATGTAGAGATTGCATAAAAGGAAAGTATGTAAAGAAAATTAAGAAAGATGCCAAACGAAGCACAGGAATTCTACAGATTATTCACACAGACATATGTGGTCCTTTTCCTGTGAAAAGTGTGGATGGTTATGATTCATTCATAACATTCACAGACGATTACTCTCGGTTTGGCTACATTTATCCAATTAAAGAAAGAACAGAAGCGTTGGATAAATTTAAAATATTTAAAGTAGAAGTTGAAAATCAGCATGATTTAAAGATTAAGATAGTCAGGTCTGACCGTGGAGGAGAGTACTACGGTCGGCATACCCCATATGGACAAGTTCCTGGACCTTTTGCAAGGTTCTTACAGGAGAATGGTATAGTCGCCCAGTATTCAACACCGGGCGAACCTCAGCAGAATGGAGTAGCTGAAAGGCGTAACCGTACCCTGATGGATATGGTGCGTAGTATGATAAGTTACTCCACTTTACCCACGAGTCTGTGGATGGAGGCGTTAAAAACCGCCATTCATATTCTCAATAGAGTACCAAGTAAGTCGGTGCCCAAAACACCGTATGAGTTATGGACAGGAAGAGTACCCTCGCTTAACCACTTGCGTGTGTGGGGGAGCCCTGCTGAGGCTAAAGTTTTTAACCCAAACATTGGGAAGCTAGATCCCAAAACAGTGAGTTGTCATTTCATTGGCTACCCAGAAAAGTCAAAAGGTTTTCGTTTCTACTGTCCTAACAGACATACAAAGTTTGTGGAAACGAGACACGCTGTCTTCCTAGAGGATGAAATGATAAGGGGAAGCATGGTAGCTCGAGAAATTGACCTTGAAGAGAAGCGGGTGTTTGCACCCACTCCGATCATTCATGAGCCATTTTTCTCACTACCTGCTGTTGCTGCACCAACAGGACAAGACACTGTGGTGCCAGCACCTGTTGTTATCCCGCCTGTGGCAACAATGAATGATGATGAGGAACCTGTGGCTCAGGATCCTATAGAACCTATTGCCACACATGAGGGGGAGCAACAACAGCCTCAAACAGAAAATGTGCCAATTGAGGAGGCCCCTAGAAGGTCTCAAAGAGTTAGAAAATCAGCTATTCCTGCTGATTATGAAGTGTACAACACTGAAGAATTTCAAATGGAGGATGATCCCACCTCATTTGAAGAAGCCATGAAAAGTGACCATTCATCAAAGTGGCTTGAGGCCATGGAAGATGAGATGAGATCAATGAATGCAAATAAAGTTTGGGATTTGGAGATAATTCCTAAAGGAGCCAAAACAGTAGGCTGTAAATGGGTCTACAAAACAAAACTTGACTCTCAAGGGAATATAGAGAGATATAAAGCCCGACTTGTGGCAAAAGGCTTTACACAAAGAGAAGGGATTGATTACAATGAGACCTTTTCTCCAGTCTCATGTAAGGATTCCTTCAGAATCATAATGGCATTAGCGGCACATTACGATTTGGAATTACACCAGATGGATGTAAAGACGGCATTTCTCAACGGAGACTTAGAGGAAAATGTTTACATGGCACAACCGAAAGGTTTTGTCATAGAAGGAAAAGAACGTTTGGGATGCCGCCTAAAGAAATCTATTTATGGATTAAAACAAGCTTCAAGACAGTGGTACTTGAAGTTTGATCAGACAATAAAGAATTTTGGGTTTAAAGATAATGTTGAGGACAATTGTGTCTACGCAAAGTTTAAGAATGGGAAGTTTATCTTCCTTGTCCTGTATGTGGATGATATCTTACTTGCTAGTAGTGATGTCAGTCTACTACTGGAAACAAAGAAGTTTTTGTCCTCAAAGTTTGATATGAAAGATCTTGGTGAAGCTTCGTTCGTTCTAGGGATCGAGATTCATCGAGATAGAAGTAAAGGGGTATTAGGACTGTCACAAAAGGCATACATAGAAAAAGTCTTAAAGAAATTTAGTATGCACAAATGTAGTTCCTCACCTGCTCCTATAGTCAAGGGCGACAGATATGGGGATTTTCAATGCCCCAGGAACCAATATGAGATCGATCAAATGAAAGTGGTTCCATATGCTTCAGCTGTCGGAAGCTTGCAATATGCTCAAGTGTGTACGCGCCCTGACTTGGCATTTGTTACCGGGTTACTTGGCAGATTCCAGAGCAATCCTGGAATAGAACATTAGAAATTGGTAAAGAAAGTCTTGCGTTATTTGCAAGGAACGAAAGGCCTCATGATGACGTATAGAAGATCTGATTCACTCCATATAGTGGGATATTCAGATTCTGATTATGCGGGAGATAATAGAAAATCCACGTCTGGATATGTGTTTACTCTCGCAGGGGGAGCTATTTCATGGAAAAGCTCAAAGCAAACCGTCACTACATCGTCCACAATGTATGCCGAGTTTGTAGCATGTTATGAGGCAACGGGGCAGGTGAACTGGCTAAAGAAGTTCATACCCGGTTTGAAGGTGGTTGACGACATCAATAGACCACTGAAATTATACTGCGATAATAATCCAGCAGTACAGTATGCTCACAACAATAGATCAAGTGGTGCTGCCAAACACATTGACATAAAGTATTATGTTGTGAAGGATAAAGTCCGGGATCAGATGATAAGTCTTGAGCATATAAGTACCGAAAAGATGCTCGCGGATCCGCTTACAAAAGGCTTACCACCCAACGTGTTCAGAGAACATGTAGCCGGCATGGGTTTAAGGGAAAGCCTATAATTCCTGGACTATAAAGGGCCCAAAAGTTAAAGTAACTATTTCAGATCAGAGACGTGCATTGTAGCTGTCAAATCTATCGGCGATTGACCGAGACGATGAAACATGCTCTATGCATCATCTGTGAAGAAATGAGTAAGGTTTAAAGGATTGAAGTTTAAAGTTTAAAGATAAAAGTAATAGTGAGATCAAGGGGGAGAATGTTAGATTGATCTCTTGACCAGTAGGCCCAACGGCCTATTGGGCCTTGGTCTCGCGCCCTGATCGGGGGCGCCCAACCCTACATGGTTGGTGGGCCCCCGTCGCACTGCGCTATATAGAGAGGTGGGGGCCGGCGGCTCAAAGTACGAGGTTCGCCGTGAGCCGCAAACCCACCGACAAAACCCTAGACCGATCTACGAGGGCGCGCAGCCAGCGACGGGAAGCTCCGCTGATCCTCGCCGTCGCCACTGCTACGCCCGACCTCACTGCATCGACGTCCGTGCAACCTCTACTCCACCCGTCGCTGCCCGTGTGCTGCCTCCATCACCGAACCCGCGATGGCTAGCACAACCGCGACATCATCTGGAGGCTCAGGTTCATCACCAGCCCTCTCTCTCCCCTATCTCCCTCTCGGTGTAGTATTCTAGGTCTAAATGTGCATGTGCTTTCACGGTTCTATGAGTTCACCGGCCTAGATCTACTCTAGTTGATCCACTGAAAATCAACAGCCACCACCTGGCTCACTCCGCCGTACCTGTACCTCGTCATCAACGCCATCATCATCTCCATCGCCGCCTCGTCGCGCTTCCAGCCCGGCGGCGGCGGCGGCGGACGTCCGCCGGCCCCTTCGTATGCCGCCGACGCCATCGGAGGAGGAGGAGTAGCGGGCGAGGAGATGGTGCAGGATGGGATCCAGCAGGCGGTTGCGTTGCAGGTGCCCGTGGTGGCAGTGAAGGCCGCGGAGGTCGCTGCTTTCAAGGAGCCTGTGGTGGAGATCCACACTGTAGCGGTGGCGCCGGAAGACGAGGTGGACGAGGACTTTTCGATTTCGAGGTCGACCTGGACGCCGCGTCGGAGGGGCGCGCAGCCGGGGGTGGCGGCAGATGTGGAGACTACTGAGGTGCCGCCGTTCGCGGACCTGACCAACTCCAGGGAGAAGCCGCTGGTCTCGGCGAGGTTCAGCAGGAAGGCGGCCAAACCAAGCCCCGAAGGTAACAACGTTGGTCAGGCACTTTTGCAATCCTCAGCACGATTGAAAAGTCTTCGGAAGCTTAAGCTTTGGCAATTATGTTTTCTACTAGGAATTGCGCCCTTTTTTTTGTCGAATTCAACGAAGATATAGATACAAATGTTTGTTCGTTTGGTACCAACTGGAATTCTGGGCATTGCAGGTAGCCGGGCTCTGCGCGTAGCGCGGCCGCGGAAGGAGGACACGCTGGAGAGCACGTGGAAGGCCATCACGGAGGGCCGGGGCCCGCCGCTAGCTCGGCATCACAAGTCCGACACCTGGGACACCCGCCCTGGGCGACGTCCGTCCGGCGGCGGCAGCAGCGGGGAGGTCGATCCAGCGGCCGTCGCCCCGGCGGGGGCGGCGATGCGGAAGGCCGAGGCTTTCAACGACGGTGGCGCCGGAAGGAGCAAGGCGGTGCCTCCCGCGCCGGTGCGGCGGGAGCCGTCGCTGGGGCAGGACGAGCTGAACCGCCGCGTGGAGGCGTTCATCCACAAGTTCAACATGGAGATGCGGCTGCAGCGGCAGGAGTCGCTCAAGCACTACAACGACATGCTTGGCAGGGGCAGCCGTTACTGAAAGACTTGCTGCAAATATAGCTGCGCCTCGCAAGAAGGGTTCTGGTTTTTTGTTCCGTGATCGTCATCGATTTTGGTTCTTGGTCTCTGTAAGATATGGTTTTGTCAGGTAACGTAAATGGTTTTGTCAAGTAACAAGGGATAGTGATAGATTTTGCACAAGAGAAAGGACATGTTCGATCGTACTTGGTAGCAGTGACAGGTGCTGGTTACTGATGCCCTGAACATCCCCAAAATTCGTTTTGGGTACTCTCAGTTGCTGCTCATCGCATCCCATTTCGTTGGTTCTTTGCTCATTCTGCGTTGTTCTTACACTTGTGCAATCAGCGCGGACGCGGACCTCCTACTGCCCGGCAAGAGCAGGTTCTGTCCCACAGTCGCCTGCAGTCCTGCACTGGAGGGGGGAGGATTTGGCCATCTGAGTTGACCTGACCTCACACAACGCAATCGGTTCACCAACTAACGTCGCACTTGGGCCGTAATCGCGTCATTCAGCCACGGGCCATGTATTTTGATTTTTGAAGTATACTGGTTTAACCAGTCTGGTTAGGATATTTTCCTGAAGTTTGCGCAAACCGTGGTGTTATCCCAGTCTACTCTGCTGACCGAAAACACGCGTACCGGTGTGGCGGACTGGCGCTGCTCGTTTAGTCTACTTTAGGGGTGATTGGGTTGCACAAGGGTCAGCGAGTCGGGATGGAGTTCTTTCCAGCCATGATGATGACACTATGCACTTTGCTATGTTTGGTTGTCTTTGTCGTTGGTTCAGTACAAGATAAGATCGTATTTGGTTGCATACATGCATCAAAGTTTTAAATGTCTGACACATGACTTCTGCACCATGCGTGTATGAAGCCATCCCAGCTCATGAGGGAATGTGAAATTGAGAAGACAGAGACGTAGGGGATAGAGGAGGACGGATGAATGGAACGAAACAGGCAAAACATACGAGGAGGGGAACCACCACAGTGCACCATTCGGTGCCGGATGGGGCTCCAGACAGCGCGAGCAGGGCAACCAATCACCCCATTAGACGCGAATCTTTACAGGCAGCCAGCAAATGGCATCCCTGTCATAAATCATTCTTACATAAACAATGGAGCAAACTCGAAG